>NC_073723.1:67339985-67639985 GCF_023634155.1 Falco peregrinus
ATGCTTCAGTGTGATTTTGACCAATAAGATGCACAAGGATTGAGAATCAAACCTTGAAAGACTTCCTTTTTGGCATTGTAAGCAAAAAAAAAATATTTCCTATAAAAAGCATTACACAAAGTGCTAAAGACATTTATTAAGAGAACTTTGTTTATTTTTCATTCTGAAACATGAAAACCAGGAAATCAGCTTGTGGCTGCTCTGCTGTGGACAAGTTTCTGCTGTTACTTTTCTTAATGATCAAAAGCAGAAGGTAAAAACAGTAATAATCAAAGGTACAGTTAACTATAACAAAGCAAAAATCCTAAGGAAATAATGCTAGTGTGGTTAAAACTTAACAGAAGTGACTTCAGTCTTAATTGTTGTAAAACATAACAATAAAATAACTTTCTTTCCTTCTTTATACTAATATAATGCCTTTATTGTGTATCTTTGCTGTTTTGTAGTTTCAAAATCCCTTACAATTCTTTCCAGAAAGAGACTGCTCCTCACTGAGGTCTCTACTTTTGTTTATGTGCTTTTTTTCAGAATTTTTATGCCGAAGTCTAAGAACTATGCCTAGAGGTGAAAACACTAACTGTGACCGTAAAGGCCCTTTGCTGGTCAGAGTGACATTGTAGGCTTTTGTTTTGGCAAGTACATTCCTGTAACTTAATTCTCTTTTCTCTATTGTTTAACCAACCACGGTAAAGTCTCTTAAGAGATACCATTGAGTCTATTACTGGACAAGTATCTGTTTTATTTTCTTTTATGCTGGCAGACACTGTAGGCAGCTTGTGTCTGATAGAACTAAATGAAGAGTTCTGACAGCTGTTCTCCATCTTTTCTTAGTTTCCTGAGGGCAACAAGGCTCACTGCAGATCCCCTGCCCTAAACTGTCCACTGGACATTGTCTATCTGCACTAAAACAGAAGGCAAATAAATACTGTAACTCAGAGATTTCATTTAACATTTATTTTAAAATCACTTCTATTCTTGCTTTGAGGTTTGTTTTTCTGAAGTGTGGACAAGGTGTCTATAAAACCAAGAGTTCCAGATTCCTATGTATCGCATTTTCTATTGACTACAGGAAAAAAATGGCGTGCTTCTCTTTCACCTACATTGTAATTAATCCCTAGGACATTTTTCTCAGTCTTGGTTTGGCTGAGAGTCAGATCTTTAGGCAACACACTTGTGAAACTGCTAAACAAGCAAACAGATTTCTGAAAACAAAAGCTGAAATAATAATGGTTTATTAGTATGATCACCTCCTTGAGGATTTCTTTATCTTGCAGTGGTATCTAGCACAAAAATTTTGTCTCAAAAATTTACATTGACATAACTATTGAATTTTAAGTATAATCATACCCTGAAAAGTTATTGAGTGTTGATCAAAAAATGAGACATGCTACTTTCACTAGCTTAGCCCATTTGAGTTCCTTTCTAGAAGTTCTAGTAGCCATGTGAGAAGTTAAGTTCCAGTAATAATAAAATCACTGTAATCATCTGATGTAACTTTGGTGGAAATATTAGTGGTTAAGTAGCTAATAAGACCTATAAATGGGGTTTTAATGTAATTCAACCAAAAACATGTCAGGAAATCCTTGAGAAATTGGTATGTAAAACAGATACAACAAACCATCAAAGATACATTTTGATTTGTCGTATCTTTTGTCAGCCATCCCATCCCTATTGATCACATTGAAGCTAAACATGGTAGATAAGGTAAAAGGCTAGGGTTTTGACTGAAAGCAACAGTTTTGATTCCAGCAATACATCTTTTTTATCTTTATTAGGTATATTTTTTACTTCCTGTAATAGTTTTAGTAGTTGCTTGGAGATTATCAAAAATCAATTCTAACTGGAGGAGTGTAGTCTCAATATAATCTGATGGTCAATAGTGGTTTTTGGATATTATCTTGTCCATCTTAAAGCCCAAGCTCCAGACCTCTTTTTTTTTTTTTTAATTGTATTTATTTTTCTAATTATTATTTTTTAATTAGCTTATTGAGTCTGCAGGAAGCTTAAACCTCGATATGCTGGTATGTCCTATAACCACAGCCTAAACACTCTGCTCTTCTGTGATTTATGGATTGGCAGTGCTTTCTCCCTCAGAAACAAGGATACGCTATTTAAGAATACAAAGTGCCTTCTCATTGCCCAAAATGCCTTTTTCATTGCCTTTCCATGCATGTCCATATGGAACATAATATGGAAAAGGTAGTTAATGATGCAAAGTCCCCAGAGCTGGTAGAGTGTCTCAGTACTGCTGCTGTTTGATAGTACATTTGTAGGGGTTGTGTCTGCCTTGCTGTAACAGCAAGCTGGATAAACATGTCTGAATGATCTTAAACCAGTTAGTTAAAATCTGAGATATTGCTCATCTTCTTGGGCAGGCTATAAAGCCTGCTTTGAACTCTAAGCAGTCAGGCTTCAGGAGCATCTGTTCAACCTGCAGATGTGTCCACTGCAGTTTTTGTCAGACACTTTAATGATGCTTATCAAAGTCTCACCTTGGAAATCTGGGGACTTGGTATCATAAACAATATACTAGCCCTGACACAAATACATTGCACCCTATTTCCATGGGTTGTGTATAGAAAAAAGGGTAGAGGTTGAGATGACTTTTCAGGCACACAGTAGATTGGTACCCCAGTTAATTTACTAAGTCCTTTGGGGGAAAGAAAGCAACACAAATCACAGCAGTGTAGAGATTTTAATTCATAAATAAAGGCCAGAGTAGAATATCAGGTTTTATGAAACCTTCAGATACAAATACTTCGATTTGATGAAGGGAAAAAAAAAATCCTAACCTTTTTTTCCTCAGGACTCACAGAATTATATATACTTGTTACTAGTAAGTCTTTATTTATTTAAGCCATATTACCTGGAGATTCCAGACTGAAATTTACTTCATCATAAGTACCTATATATTTTTCATGTCCTGTACACAACATAATGCTTATAGAATAAATAAAAATTGCTAATGAGGCAGTAGCCATCTCTCCGCCCCACACACTGACATTATTAAGCTGCAAAATAGGTAATAAAAAGTTAGTCTATTTCAAGTACCATTTTTTGGAGGAAAACCATATAAATGTTAATGCATGGTGAATTAAAGTTAATTAATCTGATAATATGAGTGAATTGAACAAGCTGTGCAATATAAATATTTTAATCACTTCTTGATCCAGAAGTACCTCATCTACAAATGAGCAATTACTTTCTACCTCGTGGGAGTTGTCTCTAATTATGAGGCAGTCTAGTTGGTGTTATACAAAAAGTACATGTAAATATCAAGCATCAAGCCCTTGAATCTGTCATTTGTAATATGAACAGCATTTTATATCCATTTCTGCAACCTTGCTTGTGTTTTATACTAGTGATTTTATTTGTTGGTGTTTTTAGCCTGAGCAGGCCAGTCATTAGCAATCTTTCATTTAATCTGTGGACATGGCAACACTTCCCAGTGGAAGTTCAAATGTATGCCTGCTAAATTTAAGCATAAGCTTATTTTTTCTCTTTTCCTTATAGACTATTCAAAACCAGCCTGCCAATGCTTTAAGCCTAAGGACTATAGGTTAAAAACAAAGTTCTAGATATCAAAGTGATTTATATGGTTTTTGTCATATGTGGGACATGTATGCCACTAGTCTGACTAAAAGCTTATTCACCATATTGCGCACTGAGTTACCACAACTATAACAATGTTTTTTGGAATCTACGAATGGAATGACATATGCAAAAGGAGACCAAGTAATTTTGTGTAGCACAAATGTTTGTGGTGGTGTACTATGCTGGGCATGCCTTAATTGTGGGGAATGAAGTCATGTCATGTAACAGCAACAGCCTAGGTAATTTCAGTAGGTGTCATTTAGGCATTGCTTTTATTCTCATATTGATGAAAATTAAGAACTTGTGTTCACTTGCTGCTGATTGTCTCACTTCTGTGCAGTCTGCTCTGAAAACTCAAAAAATGGACTAAGAAACTTGGGGGCAGAATTGTTTGTGTCCCAATTACTATTGTCTCTTAAATAAGGCAATCAGACTTTCTAGTGTGACAAATATAAAACAGTGATAGGATATAAAACCTTAAAAGTGAAACCCATATGTGTTTTTGAGGCAAAATCTTAGTCCACATCCCATTTTGATTTTATATAGCTTATATTTGAAAAGACTAACTCATATTTGAACAGTGTGTATGCTTTAGGGGGAAAAAAAAGCAAAAAAAAAAAAGCTAAAGCTTCTCTGGGTCATTTCAGAGAAGTGCTATTCATCGTATGTCTCACTTGTTAATAAAAAAAATGAAACAGAAAGAATTGATTGATCTGTTAAAAGATATCAGGTGCTGTGAAATATGTGCTCTGGTTTTGCTATCTTTCCAGCAAATGTCAATTAAACACAAAAAATCATTGTTTTCAAATATCACCTGAGATGATAATTACCACAAATCTATCTTTTATGCAACTCTAAATTTCCATAATGTACCCTTACTGACAGTGACAGGAGGAAGAGTGCCATTATCAATGGATGAGGAACAGTTCTTAGAATTACTTCACATGTACTTTGCTGAATTTACTGTTTCTGCTACAAAAACCCAATTGTTTCCTGAGATATTTATTTCCAAGATCCTGACTTTGATTTTACCCTAGTGATATCCTATGAGGAATTTTTTTCATTTTCTTTTTTTTCAATTTCAATCTAGCCTATTGAAGAAATACTGTTGTGTTGTGGGTTTTTTTAATCACATGGTTCTTTTGAGATGCAGATGAGTGACAAATGGTAGTTTCTAAGTTGATCTTTGTGTCTTTGTGATTTCTGTTTGGCTGGGGCTCATTCAAAGACTTCGTTCATACTGTAATATTGTTCTATAGAAATGAAACATGAAAACCTCTGAAATATGAATCAAGGTGTCAAAATGCCCTGTAGAAGCTGTTCTGTGAGTGTAGTAGGTGTTTGTACAAGGGATTAACCTAAGTGCAAGAGAATGGGCAGTACTATAAACACATAGGAATGGATAGGGAGGAATGAAAAAGTGCAGAATGGGCACGGACTCACTTTCACACATCCTGCTCACTTGTAAACATTATTTGTTTACAAACACTAATGAATTTTCCAGTAAAAATAATCTGAAAAGATTTCAACTTGTTAATGGGAAAAATCTGGCCCTTGAAAGTCCAAACAAATGTTTCCAACTAAATATTTTGTATTCCTAAATGAACGTCTTTGAAAAGCCTGCCTCTATTTCCTTCAGTGAAATAAATGCACTTGGAATATGGAGTTAACAGGCCAAAACCCAATGTCATTCACAGATTATTATTATTAATATTAATAGATTTGAAAGCAGTATGGCTGCCTTTAATCTTTTGAAATGAAATTCAGTCTCATTAAGTATGAAATTAGTTTATTTTTCCTATTGCTTGCAACATCATTAATGGGTCTTACCAGTATTATTTATTAAGCTACAACTTAAAACTTTGAAAGCATCTGTAGTTACAACTTACCTAATTGATGCCTTGGGAAATTAGTTATAATAATGAAACAATTTATCTAAGTATCCCCTGTTTTCAATGTCATTCATTGATCTGTCAATAACAGAAATGTCAGTAATGCAATAAATACTTCAGGGTTTGTATGTTAAGTGACAAAAGACTTAATTTTAAGATATTCTACTGCTCTGTTTACTCTACCGTGTCAGTTTTGATTAAACAAAATAAGCATAAGACTAAATTCAATGGAGAGATCCAAATATTTATAATTAAACACATAGTCTTTACCTTCTTAACCTGGAGCTTTAATAGCTAAATTCCAGTGAGTTCACTGGGTTTCTTCTTCTAGGTCTAAAGTTTTGGCTTTAATTTTTATACTGTGGCACTCTCTTGCATCCTGTCCTTCCACATGATGAGTCATAGAAGTTATATATAAAAAGTACCTACCTATCAGTTCAGTCTGTCCTCTGTGCAGTGGAAAAAAGGCCAGCCTGTCAGTACTCTCTGTAGTTCATTAAAAATATTAGAAGCGAGAAGTCTCTGTCTCATTTTTGGGGGAGAGTCTTGTGTGATAGAACTGAAAAGATGGTTTGTTTCTTTTATTATTAAATAATCAATGTCAATACCTGTCTAACTAGATCTACACCCACATCCATATCTATAGATATACACACATAAAGATTTAACCTCCTTTTCCGCAGCTTGCTGGCCACAGAAATTACAGCATGCTGCATCCATTAATATGTTTGTTTAGGGCTTTGTTCTTTCTTTTTCCAAAGTCTTCTATGAGGTATGCTACCTCTTGACACTTACAGAGTATGATACCTCTGCACTCTCAAAATACAGGCACTGGTATGGTGTATTTATTTTCATTTAACATTTCATAATTTCATTATATTATTTTCATTTAACATTAATAATTGTAATGAGCTTAATTTAGTGTAGCTGCATACATGTATCTCACATGAAAATCTAGGTAAGGTATTAATGTATAAACAAGTGGTTCTTGCTGTCAGGCTCCTAAGAACATATTGTGCCCTGACAATACGAAGGTTACATTGTTTTCCTTCGTAACTCTTGAGACACATTCACCACCTTAGGATTTGTGACTTCTGAATAAGGCCTAGATTCTTCCCTGCGTGGGTGGTGAGGTACTGCAACAGGTTTCCCAGAGAAGCTGTGGATGCATCGTCCCTGGAAGTGTTCCAGGCCAGGCTTGATGGGGCTTTGAGCAACCTGGTCTTGTTGAAGGTGTCCCTACCCATGGCAGGGGGTTGGAATTTGATCGTCTTTAAGGTCCTTTCTGACCCAAATCATTTTATGATTCTGTGACTCTACGATTGTAAATGCTTTCTGGAGGGTACTATTCTTTTATGCTGCATTATACATGCTCCTGATGCAATGGACTGCCAGTCTATCCACAGTGCTCCTCATGCCTTCTGCTGCATTCCTGAAGCAACCCCTACTACTAAGCACTGTACTGGATCTGGCTGAGGTGGAGTTAATTTTCTTCATAGCAGTCCATATATGCTGTGTTTCAGACTCTTAACTTTTGTTATTGGTGTTTTAAACAGATAACTCTTGTTTCTCTGCACGGTACAGAAAGGCATTCTTCCATAAATATATTATCTCTGCATCATCAACCTGCAGTCAGAGACTGGAGGAAGTGAGTTTGGTTTTGTCTTTACTACCAGGTAGAATCCTTACCCTGGAAAAAAGGGTTAATAAGTTACTTCAATTTATCATTAGTCATAAGACTTCATTGATACGTGTTTCTGTACTGGAGTGTAACCTTAATTCAAATAAACAGAAGGAGTTTTAAAGAGCAAATTTGTGACTTTTTAAAAACAGAAGTGTTCTTAACCTGTCTTTTTCTCAATGTCTAAAATTGTTATATTTCTTCTTGCTGGAAAGATAACTGTCATATAAACTTAGAGGAAAAAAGAGCCACATTTTGCCATTTTTTGACAGTGTCACTTTTTGTCTCTGCAAATTTTTATGTCATTCATGTGTCTTTTTATGACTGTTTCTCTTTTGTATCATGGATTTGTATGGGAAAATTCAAGGCAGTTAAAAGTATCTTTGCCTACAGGAGAAAATTGCAGCTAATGATTTGTACTCTGTAACCAGCAAAAGGCAAGATGATGGCAATGCAGAGGATCATCACCTTTTCTGTGGGCTTTATGAGCCTGCGGCACCATCCTGTGAATAGTGTGGTGTATTTCTTGTCACTCTTGAAAATCCGCCTTAGACCTGGTACACTAAGGTATTACGTAGTACCTTCCTCCATACTTTTTTTAGAAAATTTGTTGCTCACAGATTTTAGGATGGAGATGAACTCAGATTTATTATCCATTGTTGAAAAACATAGTGTGCAAAGAGGGATGTTATTATTTTTTTCTGTATGCATGCTCACCTTCTGATTAAATAAAATCCAGCAAATCTCCATAAATAGGAATTACTCATCTCTCCTTTATCTATTTTATAACTAGGTCTTTATTCCATTGTTTGATTAGTAACCCCTCACCTTCTGACAAATACCTTGATTTTCCCTTTTTTTGTTGTTATTACTCTTGACAAATGACAGACGCCTTTGAGAGTAAAACACTGTATATGGCACATGGGAAGAGAAAGTAGGAATTAGCAAAGAAGGTATCTAAGATACCTACTGAGAACAGAGGTGTTACCATCAAATAGTAGAACAGTGAGGAAGGGAGGCTTTCTTTTTGGTCATTGGCATTTGCAAGAGACTCTTGGAAAAACAATATAAAGTTGGAAAAGTCCTTAGACTACACAGGTAGAAATGCTAAGGTAATTTCAATTATCTTGCATGATCCAGCTGCTACTTGCTACATGGACTTACATATGTTCTATGTTAAGAGCTTATACAGATACCTGTAAATCCTAAATGTTTAAGTGTTGATTCATCTGTTAACTGCTTCTACATTTTAGACCATTGGCTAATAAAAGTGGTATCAAATTACTTCTGATAATCTATTACTTCCTTTGAGAAACTGGGGAAGTTGAATATTAGATACCTGTTCATGTAGGCACTGTAAGAAACAAGTAGTCCAATCACAGTCAATGATAATACTACAGTAATTAAATTTGGGGGAAAAAAAGATACTTGGATTCATTTGCCAAGCCTTTTTGCCTTCTGTAATGTAACTTATAAGACAAGAGGAAATTCTGTACTCCTTATTTTGCATAGCGGAACTAACTTCCCTAGGAAAGGCAGACAGTTAAACCTTGCTATTTCATTAGTGAGATACAGCTACATATGGTGATAACTGTTTTTCTGTAGAACTCTGAGAGGTCAGTGCAACCTGGTGGCAAGCAGGAATCTCAAAAAAAGCATTTATTTTCTGTACTGAGAACAATTATTTTCTTTAATGTTTTCTTGCAAACAAAATGAAAATACAGAACTAAAATTTCAAACCACTGCACTTTTGTATATTCAGGTGAGTGAAGGACCACAAATAGACAGCCTTTTCGGTTGTTTTGAATGGAGGGACTTAAACTGCATTGCACTTTGTCTTTATTTTAAGAATAAATATTTTCCAGCACCACTAGGTGTCATCATATCTATTATTAATTTCTGTACAATAGCCCTTCCCAGTACCTAGCAAAGTTGACAACTTAATCAGCTTCATCAAAATTCCAGTTTAAAAAGAAGGAGGTAAAAATATAAGACATTTTGAAAGTGGAAAAGTTAATCCCTGAAAGTTCAGTTACTCAGAAAATAAAGAAGTCTATAAAATCAGAGACTTGGACGTTTAGAACTAAATCTCGTTTCATTAACTTCAGTCCAGATTATCCTCTTGAATACAGAGGTGCCTTCTTTTAACCTTCCTCTGATACCTCCCATTGCTGCATATTACATTAGTCAGATTCACAAAAGCAGATAGACATATAGCAAGAATGAGCTTTACATTCTTAAGTATAAAGCTGTGACCTGAAAGACCAGTCCCCCAGAACTGTTAATCCTGGAAGTAGCTTCTCATGGCAGGCACACCCCCTTTTGCTCTAAACATCTGCAATATACATGCATGTATTTATATAGCTGTTCTTGCCCAAGGATTTGCCTCCAGTCTGTGCTCTTTAGCATTCCAGTGATACAATACAGCTGTGCCCAAGTGCTTTGATGATGTCAAGCTACTAGGTGTATTTAGCACCTAACATACTAATAGTACTTGATTCCCTAGCTGTATAAAGAAATACCTTTGTTTTGGTTTTCTTTCTTTTTACAGAAAAGTGATTATGAGGTTTTATTTCTGCTTTTTGTGTGACAGAAGATGTCAGGCATATGTTCAAAAGCTGATTCAGGACATTGCAGGCCCTCCTCTAACTACAGAAACACAAAACACTGGTTTCACTGTCAGAGGCATTCCTTAGCCATCTGACTCTATGCTACATGAGCTGGCAATAGTTTCCACCTTTTGTATGGATGACTACAGAATCCAAGCACTGTAAGGGAGTGTGGAAATCAGTTAAGCATCTCTAATTGGTTAGAACATCCATTTAATCCTGGTCTCCAGGCTCTGTACCTCAGAACTATCTAGGTATTTTTACCCACCATTAGCTAAAAATCCAGAATCTATCTTGGTGATGTGCTCCCCTAGACACCTTCTCACTCAAGAAATCTTTACTATGTTTTCAATGGAAAATCTTTCTCTGTGAGGCTTGTTCTCTTTCATAAGAATCATATAGCAGAATCTTTTGGCTAATTGCATAAATATGCCTTACAGGGAGAACAGAGACCTCAGAAACCACAGAAACTGGGACTATTTACTTAAAATTCAGCAAAAATATAAAGGTGGCTATGGGAAAGTGAAATAGTCCAATATTGAACTTGTTCAGAGAAACCAAAGCACTCCCCCCGCTCCCCCTCCCTGCCAGATACAGTAATTTAACATACTTATTTGCCTCTCTTCTGCAATGATTCTACCTTTAAGTGAATTTAACTAAGTGTACCGATTACGTTATCTTAAGTTTTTATTTTCAAAATCTGAAGCTGTCTAAACTCCCAGTGTGAGGAACTTAGAAGGTGACATTTCACTAATGACTGCTCTGAGAAACTGACAGAGATTGATAGAGTGTTTTTTAAAGATGTCCCCATGAGAAGCATCTCAATGAAAATGACACTGAAACTTTAAAAAACTAACTCTGTTGTGTGAGTGCTTTAATTTACAGGAAAGAACTGGGATAGAGAAGCACTTTAAGGTAGTTTTCCAACTGCATGACACATATTTTTTTGTTTAGAAATGTCTTCAGATTGTTTTTTAAACAGTTTTATGCTTACCAAAAACTCACTGAAAACTGTTTTTCACTGCCCCACATATTAGAATCGTACATTATGGGCTAGGCTGTGTGTTGTCAGCTCAAGGAGTGAGTACTGAATGAGGAATAATCTGTGCAGAAATCTTCAAACCTCAATATAAGCAGGTTCATACAGAACCTCCCACTCTTGGTGTTTACTGGGAAGGTAGAACTTTACCCCTTAAACTGTTTTTCTTAACTGTGTTATCTCACTATAGATACTAGTAACCTCAAGGTTTCATTTGCACAGAGATTGCATTTCGGTTTTGCTCTTCTGCAGGAAAGAAAAGTTTCATGAAGCTTCTTTAGGTTCTCCCCATTGCCCACCTTCCTCAGTCTGGCAGGCACAGCTACCAAAGGTTGCTGCTCTGTGATCTGCATTTTGGAGCCATGCATCTACATTTCAGGCATCTCATCATAACGGAATCTCTCTGTAACCAGCGACCAAACAGATGAAGAGACTGGTCCATCCTTTCTTCATGAACAGGAGCGGTTCTGAGGGCCTGGGAACAGGCCAGGCCAACCCTGGTCAGTAGTTTGAATGCGCACACATATGATACAGTGAAAAAAGTGCCTCGCTTTTGGGATTTAGTGTGATTTTTATATCCAATTGAAACACAAGCAAACACATATTCAACAAGAATACTCTGCTCCTCTAGGTACAGGTAAATGTGCTTCATGGGTGGCTAGCAGTGCTCATCCAGACTATGAAACCTGATATTATGTAATGTCAATTCGGTCCAAGCGTATAGTTCCCTGCTTTGACACCACCCTTCCCTCTGCACAGGAATCAATTCACCATTGAATGTTACTTGACTTCCATCATAGAAAAACTTCTTTTATATGAACATTTTATACCATTTGAGAAGTAAACCTACACCCTTACAGATTTAATAGTGAAAGTAAAATTAATCAGGATATAAGTGCTGATGGGAAAGCAGCTATTCTACAACATGAAAGAATTAAATCTAACAGCCCCATCATCACTTCAGAAGAAAGAATCTTCAGAAGAAATAATGAAAAATTGGACATTTTATTCTCCCTTGGCTTGGATATGGCTTTCAGGTCTCTTTAGTCCAGTCTCTCTTTTAGAAACAAAAGTATTTGAGTATAAGTAGAAATGCCACCTTCACTGATTCCCCTGCATCCTCTCTGTTCTTCAAAAATAATTAAAACCAGAAATAGAAAAGATTGTTTGAGATGGGAATTGCCATCTATTGAGCACACGGTCATTAGATTAGTTGTACAGTTCTGTATGGTTTTATACAGTTCATAAAAATCTATTTCATTCACACAATTTCATATGGAGGATACATAGTGAAAAGTGGCTCAGAGAGGTGTTAATCATTACTGCTCTCTGTTTCTTAAATTGTCATCCCATCAGGTGCAATGCAGGCTTAAAAAATGTAATATTCTTTTCTTATGGGTATATCAATGCATTAAACTCTTCTTGGTGAGAAGCACTGCCAGATCAATACGCCATTTTATCCACATTTTCATGGTGGTCCCTTGAGCCTCCAGTTTCCATCCTAGCTATTAATTGAGTCAAATAATGGCAGATATTATAAAAAAGATTTCCAACTCCAATTCCTTTTCCTAGTCCTATACTGAAACCTTTCTAGCACTTCAGATATTATTCAGATACTCAGGTTGAGGGTTTTTTTTGCTTTATTCCTTTTGTATAATATCATACCACTTTTATCTTTTTTTTTTTCTAATTATTATTTTCTCCCTGTGAAGCAATCATTACAATGAAAAGACAAAGAGGCTTTCTAGGGCCAATGCCTATGTCTGCAACTGAAGGCATCAGAAGTCTTTTTTCTTTGGTAATTTCAGTGTGGGTTTCCAATCATGTGACATCTCCCAAGGATTTACCTTTATCTTATTATGAGATATCAATGTAGTGATGTACATCAAAGTGACTGTCTATCACTTGAAAGTTCATCTTTTGAATATCCTTGTCAGCTAGGCTTTGTGATGACATACCCAGGATCTCTGGTTCCCAGCATCACTGATTTCACATACCTGCCTTCCAGGCTTCCTAGCCCTGCGCATGTAAACTAATTCTCTGGTCCCGCTGATGAGCCCAGCTTTCAAACTTATCTCCCTCTAAAGGATACAAATATACCTGAACACTAGTTCATAAGAAACAAATTAAATGGAAAAGCAAAAGCCATAAGACTTAGCGCATATTATCAGTAAGGAAAGGAATTTGCCTTTTCAAGTTTGCAGCTTGTTACTGTGAAGGGACTACATATGAGACACTATGATAGGGAGCAATTTCTTCTTGAGGCTAGCAGGCAGAATGATACAGAGGAACACACATTTGCCACAAGAACCACTCAGATCATTTGTTTCGTGTATTACAAACAGCTATGTTTATATCTAGTATGACTCACCTGTGCTGCCTGTTTGCCCACATTACACCTGTTCTGTGTATTGCCATGGAATGAATTAAACAAGGTAAAAAATGCCAAAAATGTCTCAGCTTTCCGGGAAATTAAAGAATAGAAAGAACAGAAGCAATTCTGGAATGAGAGAAGATACAGGTACTGCAGCACAAGAGTATCACAGCTCTGTATGATGTGGCATATGGGCAAGGCATAGGTGGACAGATGGCTCAGAAGGAAGGCAGAAAAGAGGGCAGAAACTCCAACTCCTGACAGTTCAGCAGAAGAGCTACCATCAGTCAGAAAGGATTCAGAAGTGGGTTGGCTTGACAGCATTCCAGAGCATGGAGCAGGTTGAGGAGAAGCCTCCATTTACCTGACAAGAACAGGCTGTACTGCACTTGTCTTCTCTGCTCAGTCTAATATGGTTCAGTAGGTGTCAAAAAACAAAGACATGAAATGCTCAAAACCAGGAGCAATGCTCACTCTTACAGTCCTGAAAGCAGAGCAGGGAGGTCACTATGGTTTGGCCTCCAGCCTCTGAAGTGCACTTCCTAGGTGCAAGGGCTGCAGGCAGTAGAGGCTGCAACAAGCACCAGGTTCCTGGGCAAGGTGAGAGCACTGTAATATCCCTAAGCCCATACGTCAGTCTTTCCTTCGTGGCCTCTGACAGACAAGTAGCTTTAGATTATTGCTACCAAAGCATAAATGTTTCTAGCTATCCAACAGATGCGCTGGTTCAACATGCTATATTGTCAAGTTTCTCAGTTTTCCTATAATCTCCCAACCACAAGAACTCTGTGATGAAAATTTCATCTCTCTTCAGTAATAAAGACTGCACCGTCTTTCTGTGTGGTGTAAATGTGACAACAGTTGAGCCGAAATATAAAAAAATCAGAGAAATAAAAAAATTAATCTAGATGCCCCAACATTTTAAGTCAGTGTTAGAACCTGACTTGATGGGGGATTTGGATTCAGTGCTTAGGTTTGGTGATGTTATTAAACTGTATGTTTTATTGTTCATGATGCCAAACTTGAGAGGATAACCCACTCTGGCTTCTAACAAAAGGGAACACAGTGGTATGAACTCTTTAAATGACTGGAAACTATCTTCACATTGTTAAATTTGGGTATTTTACTAATATTTGAAGACTAAAGATGTTAAAAATTGGTTTTGGTTTTGAATCTCAGTTGCAAAAATATTTAGAAATCATTATTATAATTATTATTATTATTACCTACTACTATCACCGGTATCACTATTAGAAATGTTAGTATCCCAATGGTGATAGTCACAAATCCAGAGAATTTAAAATTTGGAGGAAACCTACAGTTAAATCTAAAGCAAAGATGGAAGTTTAAAGCAAGAGTTTAAGTAACATCAAGGAAAGTTTAATTCTGTAAAAAACACATGAATACCCCTTATTTTACCAGGTAAATTACTATTGGAGTGTTGATTTCTCTCTCATTCCTGTATTTTACACCTCCTAGTTCACAAAGAAGAAAATCCAGTTCCTTTCAAAGCCTACATACTGTTTGTAGATAGTACAGTAAATTCTTTGTCTTTAACAAGAGGTTGATTTCTTGAGTGAAGAGCAAAATGGGATTCAGCTTTACCTGTAAATGCACAACTGGTCTTTCCATAACTGAGAAGCCCTGAAAGGTCTCACCATAAGCTCCAAGACAGTATAAAGGAGTGTTCTGAAAGAATCATACTACACTTAGTGCTCTATCTCAGCAATATGCCATACTAATGTCTTTTCTACATCTTCTTTTTCTGGTTGTGTTTTGGTTTGGTTTTTTTTCTGTAGACTTGCTTCCCCTCCATTCCTTTTTCATGTGTCTCTAGGCTTAGCCTTTCCCTGCTTCCCTAACTTCAGGTTTTTACTTATACTGTTCTTTGATTTATTCTTTGTGACTTATCCCCTTAACTATCCATGTTCTCTAGGGGTCCTCTGAGGGCATAATTCAGAAGTTCATGATCAAAATGACTAGAATGACCTTCAAGAGCATTAAGTTAATTATAAATTTTGTCAATAGCAGCTCTTAAGTTTTTTGCTAAAGATCCAGATGAATAAATAATAATATGATTCCAGGATTTGTGAAAACTAAGCCCATTTCAGCAACAACAACAAATAGCTACCTATTAACATAGAAAATTGACTTTGAAACACAGAATTAGTCTGATAAACTGGCTAGGGACAATACTACTAAATCTAGCTAGATATTTAAATGTTTTAAAATGCCTTCTTGAAAATTATGACATCGACCTAAAATCATTAGATTTCTTTTTAAACAAAAATGAGTTTAGCTTCTCTTTATCTGCCTTTGTGTGACCTTGTTAAGCAATCAGGAGATTCAATAACTGCTGTTTCAAGAAGTGAACACTGACATTATTGTGAAGTATCCAACTCCAGGATTGTTGAATAGGAGGAAAAACACCAAACAACAGCAACAAGCTATGGAAAAATTATAAAATGGGGTTTACATTAAATTTTCATGTGATTGATGGGCTAGTTCCTTTATATGACATACCCAGTGCACTAAAAATAGTTGGAAAGAGCCCAACTCCAGTGCTGGAGCAGTGGACAAATGTTAACATGGCACTCTTCCCAGGCTGATATTTGCTACCTCACATGACTGTACATGCCCTGGTTATCAGTTTTGTTCAGTGCTGGCTGCATCAGAAAGACATACCCTCAAAATGCTAACTCATGAATGACTGCTTTCGCATTTAAACATGACAAACTGGACTGTAAAACACGGGAAAACCTATTTCTCTGTGAAGTTTTCAGTGCTGCTGTTCCTGCTAGTGCTGGTTAGTCTAAAAATAACTTCAGGGCAGCCTGGCACTTCAGTTTCACCTGGCACAAAGTACAGCAGCGTGAAAAGTAATTATTATAAGAGAAATGTGAAGTGTTTACTTAGATAAATGAAACTTTGAGTCATTTGTCTACAGCTGGTTTTTTTTTTCTGAATCATGCTAATTCATACTGTATATAACTAAATTTCAAATTTGCCTTACTGCCTGGATATGCTGTCCAGGCAGCAAGACTTAGTTTTCTGTGAACAGACTGCGTTTTGGTAATGTTTCTTCTGTACCAAAAGGGTCAGCATCATTGTCGCCTGCTTTGCACTACACCCATACTCTGAGGCCTACAGGAGCTATTCCTCAGAGATGGTGTCTCAGAGTATTCAGCCAATGGCACTAGGGATACAAGGCCAAATGCCCTGCTTCATGCTTATCTATTTCCATGTGTACCTGGCTCAGTCAGTGCTCCCCTGGACAGACCTTTCCACCTTCACCAATTTTCCTCATCACATTATTCTTATAGACAAAACATTCAGGCACATGTCATCTCATATGCTGAAAGCAGCCTTACAGAACTTTTCCTTTTACTCAAACCACTACAAGAAGATATTCTGTTGCAGATCATAGTCCTAAAACTCAACTATCTCTCCATTTACAAGACTAGATTATAAGAACTCTAGATAGAGATGCTAGTCACCTCTGCCCAGCCTACAGTGTAATCTCCTCCTTGCTTGTGTATTTTCACTTTTGTTGACCCATGGACCCAGCTCATCGTGATATCAACCTTTTCTGTGCCCTACAATTGCTCTCCATGTTCATCTTCTGCTGTTCCAGGGGCACAGCACAACCAGGTTGTCCTACATCCCTCCTCCCCCAAATGCAGGATCCTTTTCACTTCACAACATCTTCTGTGATTCCAGGGCTGTCTCTGGACTGATGACCTGCAAGTACGGTTGCTGCCTGCTTCAATGGGCTAGCCTGAGCCTAATCAACCCTCAGGAAGTTGCAGAAGTCAAGGGATCATAAAAGAAACAAGTTACATGAGACAGATTAATCAGAGCATGCATTTTTATTAAACAGCAGGCAGTCGTTGCACTTGTCCTATCTTGTAGCTGTTTCTGAGTTCTACCTGTATCTGAACCTCCTTTCCACTAAAAAATGTTATTAACTGTAAATAGAGGCCTGAGATGTTCACAGACATTGGATAAACTAAGTCTTGCACATAGTTAAGTGAAGATATATTATGAGGTTGATCTAGGGCAACCGTGAACTCTTATCAGAAATTTAATAACACTTCTTAAAAATAATTGCTACTATATAATGAAATAAAAACTGAAGAACAAACAGTAGGAAACCCTAATCATGTTTATATCTCATTTCCATTTATATTAGTAGCAAGCTTTTAGATTCTGTACTAAATTGAACCTTTTCTGCTACTTAATAAACAGATTGCTTATGTTCAAGGATGTTGTCTATGGGTCTGGTTTTGGTTTGTTTCTTTTTCCTGTGCTGTTCCCTTATCTGTGTGTGAAATAACAAGTAGCACAGGAAAATACTCAATTAAGATTTTGGGTTTTTTTAAAAGCAAATTTTGCTCTCTGACGTAAATTATGTTTTGATATGGCCCTTAAGTTAAAGTTTGTACTCTTTTAGTTGTTCTTCTTTTAAGTATGAAGCTATATATAGAAAGTGATTCACACAGGGAGATTTAATATTTCTTCACCTCGTAGGATATAGACAAAAAGTGCTCTGTAGCGGGAAGTCTACTTGTTTCTGCTATGACTATTTGTATGTGCTTACCCATTATGTGTTAACTGCATACCACGGAGCATTTAGCCACTTTAAAAACAAGACCACCACCACAAAAACTTAGAACTGTACAAATATGTCAGAATAATGGTCTTATTTCAGCACTACGCACTGTCCTTATGCTTTACCAGGGAGTTCTTGGCTATTAAGGAAACTGTCCTTGGAGAATTTTCCAGAAGTTTCTTGTGTCACAGAGAGACTTGCTCCTTCTTCAAAGTAATAAATATTCCTCTTCCTTTTCATGACAGATGGAATGAAGGAATGGAAACTTTGATCTTCTCAGCATCTTGCTTTTTTGATGGTTTTAGGCTAGCTCACTGCCTCTTGGAATTGCATGGACTATAGATGAGGACTAGCTGCTTGGCCAGGCGCACCCCAAGGGTGAGGTTTTGTGAGGGTAGGTGGTAGGTGAGAGCATCTGCATCGTTAAGCTTATCCAATCAGGGACATTTTCAATGCAAAAGGGAATTAAAAGTAAAAAGGGAAATGATAAAGAAAAGCACGCAGAGACACAAATTGAGGACAGGCATAACAGAGACAATTCCATGGACCAGAAGCCTCCAGCTGCTAATTGTTGGGTCACTGTGGAATGCTAAGCACAACACTGGAGAGGGCCAACCTGGACCTTGGACAGATATGAAGGGGAAAATGAGGAATATGAGGATTTGGGATATTCAAGGGCATCCTGTGGGACTATGCAAAACTTCTGAAGGAACATTTGGAGGGAAAGGTTGGAGAGGAACAAAGAGGAAATTAAACAGAAAAGCATATATTTTATAGGCTGGTCACATTCAAACTGGGGCTGGTCAGTTGGTCAGTACGCTTGTCTGACTAA
The DNA here is from genome assembly GCF_023634155.1 of Falco peregrinus. Lineage (NCBI taxonomy): Eukaryota > Metazoa > Chordata > Aves > Falconiformes > Falconidae > Falco > Falco peregrinus. Next base: position 67,358,619 of record NC_073723.1, read on the forward strand.
GTTTGGTGTCCAATCACCCCAGTCTGTCCTATTTTCTCAATAAATGCTTTCTTAACTATCTGTGTAATCTCATTCTCTACCTGGTGTTTGAGGGCTGTAAGGGCTGAGTGTTCCTACTGGTGAGACGACCTCTGTGAGTGACTGGAGTCAGGCTGGGGGTGTAGGTGCCCTGTGGTGTCAGCTGCTGAAGTGAGTGGAGGTGTCACGTCCAGCCACTGGGTTGGGACTGGTGTGTGTCCTCGGTGCAGCTGCCCGGGGGATCTGGGGTAAGGGGAGTGAGCAGAAGACTCAGTGACAGCAGCTGGAGCAGGACTGTGCATCATAGCCCATGTGCCTGCTGCTGGATGCTGGGGGTTACCAGAGTCTTTACATCTTCCCCAAACCTGGTGTCTATGGGAGTATGTGTGTGTAACTCATTAGCAAACTTCAAGCTGGATCAACTGGTGACAGGAGAGCCATGGCATGAGTGAGAGTACCTGGGATCCAGATAGGAGTACCAGGCAGACAGAGAGGCTGTGACAGTACTTGGGAGGCCGGCAACTGTGCATGTGCTTGGGAACCTAGAGAGTGACATATGTGTGTATGCCTGCATTAGTGACCCTCAGTCCTGACCAGCTGAACAAGAGGAAAGGGACTTGGCTGTCTACATGTCTCTATACGTCTAGATGGCTATGTTTTGTGTAAGTCCTGGTCATATTACTTGTGGGTGCTGTTAAAGGCAGCACCTTGTCTGCAGCCATCTGGGCAGCTGGCAGTGTCTATGTCCTCTGTGTGTGTGTGCATGTCTGGGTTACACACTCAGCTTTGCTGCTGCCTGAATCCACAAACAGGTACAACAGGGAAAGCTACAGCTTTCCCATTCATCGCCTTGGGACAGAGACCTGCCCAGGCTGGGCTCCAGTGGCCAGGCAGGAGGTACCCCTGGCACCAGAGTTGGTGGGAAGCAGCATTCCCTTAATGTCCCATGACAAGTTTCTAAATTAGCTATATGCAGCAGTTGCAGAAGAGGCAGATGCTCTTTAGAGCATCCTGATGCTTCTCTAAAGACACTTTAATTAATATTGTGGTTTATATTCTTAGGACAAGAGAGATTATCATTTGCATTAGGTATTACAAAGAAAATCAAACATGTTATGTGACTAACTGATTAAAAAGAATATTCCAGTCATTCTGTGAGGAATGATGGACAGGAATGCTTCACTTTTTAGGCAGTATAATATGAGGAAAATAGATGTTGTATATTAGAAAAGAATTATGTGTATATGAAGCAGTGGCACAGAGATCTCCAACTGATCTTTTCTGACCATCTCTGAGAAATTCAAAATTGAGTGCTAATACACCAGGACACCCAAATCTGCTCCCAACATATATTTTAAGAAACTCAGCCTAAACTCAGAAACTCAGTGGGGCTAATTCAGAATTAGCAAAGTGCAACTATATGCAGAATTAAGCCCACAGGATTTACCACATTAGGTAAGCATCCTATCTCTGGCAATATCTCTGCCTTAAGTGCAGGTTTCATTTATTTAATGCATAATGATTCCCTTTTAATTGCTTTGTACACTACACCAGCCTGTTTGTTTTTCTGGTTTCTTTCCAAGAAATAATCAAAGCGAGAAATTCGTGAAGGACTGGTCAATGCTGAAGTAACTTCTAGTTAATTTACTCAATTCATATTAACTCAGTGGTGCTAAGCCCACTGGAAAAACTTTTGTGTCTTTTTTTGACATTGGGGAAGTCTTATGAAAATGATAATAAAGAGTTATATTATTTACATGATCAGTTGTACAGCAGCCATGAACAATATCAAGTTGCCTTTGGTGAGACTGTAAATAGATTGATCCTTCCTATTATTGTCTTGGACTTACTTAAACTCAGACTCAGTTATCACTGATCCATATACAAGGAAATTTGCAAAGAGCTAAAACTGGGATGCAACCTGTTACATCACCAACACTTGTAAACATCATTCTGAAAGGATGGATTTGATCACAAAGTAATAGCTATTTAAATTAAATGACAGTTTTTTTTAGAAAGAAAAAAAATCCTCCTTTAGTTCCTAAGAATTATTCAAAGGATACTTTTTACTTTCTTTTGAGAGAGACAGAGGTGGAGTTTACAGGTTTCATTTAATTCCACGCAGAATAGGTAGAAGATTTTTCATAACTTTTTTAATGGGAACCAAGGGGAAATTGCTAGGAAGGAAATATATGAACTGGAAAGAAAAATGAAAGGAGAGACAATACTGAAAGGGCTTTAGGAAGATGAAGAGTGATCACTTGAAATTGAGGTTAAAAGACTGAAAGAATTGGACAAAAAGCTAGAAAGAACAAACCCTGTATAACTGTCCATTTTTAAACTTTGCAGTCAGACTCTGTAATGAACTTGTACTAAAATGAATAGATACCATCACTTGCTTAGTCTGGTCTGGCCAATCTGGAATATACTCTTTTGAGACAGTGTGGGGAAACTTTGTCACTTGGAAAAAAAAGAAAAAAAGAGTTCTATTTCTCTGCTCTAGAGAACTGTTTTTTTTATAATACCAGTTCAAAAGCAGAAATAAGTCAAATGTCATGAAGTTGTCTGAGCTCCAACATCTGTTGCCCTATTTGGTTAAAAGAAAGGGTGTCATATACACAATGATTTACCATAGACCCTTGCTTTGGGGGTAGGATGAGGGGCATTGTGGCTTATTTTGTTATTATTATATTGCCTTAAGGCTGTACCTTAGGAATATATTAACCTTATTTTATTTTCAAATTATTATTTATGTTACCTGGTTGTATGCAAAATATGTCTTTGTCAGATGCATGATTCCACATTGTGCGTTCTGCTTGATGGCTAAGGTGTTTTAGTAATGTTTTGTTGCCTGCTACTTATCCTCATATTTTTTTGTTAGAATCACTAGCAGTAACTCTCACGGTGAAATCATAGTCCTAAATTCTGCCCTCACCTGGATTTGTGGATTTCTTCCTGAAATCAGCAGGAATTGTTCTGTGCATTTGGGAGCAGTGCTCAGTGTGAAGTGCCCATTTTGGGGTCAGGGTTCATATTTTCCATTTCCATTGAAGTCACACCCTTCAAAACATTGTACTTTCCTAACTAAAAGAAAAAAAAAAAAGAAAAAACCCAAACCCAACAAGTTTATCTGTAACAAAATAATGAAGAACAAGGATCAAGGTAGCCTTAGGTCTGCATCTTCTTTAAAAAGCACTACTCAAGTGAAAAAAACAGATACTGATCATTTTGTCTGCTTATTTGTCATAGCTGCATCTTCAAAATAAGTCTCTCTAATTTTTTTTGAGAGGGATTCTTAGCTCCTCAATGTTTGTGCGCTGCAACTAATCCTGACGGTTAATCCCATAATAAATATGAGTAATATAAATTATCTGCAATAAAGCCTGACAACAGTATTTGGAGCAGAACTTGAAGTTCAAAAGTGTTTGAAGGGCTAGATTTAGCGTGGTGCTCAATTTGATTAAATAAAGCTGTTATCAACTTCTAAGAAGGCAGCAAACCAAACAAAGCAAATTTGTGCTTTTAAGTGAATCCTGAGCTCCCAGGACAACTGAAATTGTTTAGAAATGGACCTTTCTGCTGTATGTATTAAGTTTTTAATACTTCCACACTCTAGTCTAATTTCTTCAGCTCTCTTGACTTTGTTATCCTTTTTTTTTAATATGTCCAGATCTCTTGATAGGAGGAAAAACTATTATTGCCCATATTAACATCAATAATCTTTTTGTGCTTTCTGAATGTTTTTTCTTCATTTAATTCCATCCCAAGTAACAAAGATCAATGGGTGAATTAGACTGTTGTTTTGAGTTCAAGCGGTTTTAAATTCCCCTGGACTTTTCTTTTTGTTTGTACTTTTTCCTCTTTGATATGATTTTGAGATACTGATCCTGTCTGTATTTTTCTTTAAGCTTGATTTACAGGATGACAAAGACTTCATATTTGCAAAACAAAGTACAAGCACTACTTTAGTAGAGGATGTAATCCAGTTCCCAATAGATTAACTTTTGCAGTAGAAGCAAGTTGAATACTTTATACTGTATCACAGTCTGTAAAGCAGAAGTAGGAAAAAAAAATCTTGTATTGTGTTCTTGGTCTGTGAGAATCATGTCCTTTAATAAGCTCAAAGTTATTGGGCCTTTAGGGTTCTTAACAGGTCAATATTCTGATTTTTAAACCATAAAAGCATTTATCGTAAAAAGCAATGGAATATTTTTTTAAAAAAAAATAAGAACACTTTGTCTCTTATTTTTCTTCTTCCATTATGAAGCAGGTTGATGCTTAATGAAAGTAGATTTCACCACATGGAGGACACATTTATTAGCTGTAGGACAAATAAATCAGAGGTACAAGGGAAAGTCTGTGTCCAGTTCCATATGACTGTTCATTTTTAAAAAAACTTTTCTTGATGCATTATTAAAGTAAACTCTGAATACACACTTGACTAAGCAAAGGTTAAGACAAATCATTCCTATTAGATCTCTTTGTTGTGCTGACTGCAAGTAGATAAACCAAGCCTTGACTGCAGTGTGAAAACACTACTGCCAAATGGTAGCTGGAAAAATACAGTCAGATGTGCAATAAAGCAAATGCCAAACATAAAATTCCTTCTCTTAACTTTAGTTAGGTATCTTAACTGCACCAGTTATTTCAGCTTGTTTTATACTCAATAGAAAAAGATCTGTCCAAGAGACAGATCATCATATACAATAGTGATGCCATTATTTTTTCCTTATGTCTACAAATAGAGCTAGATATCTAGCCTGGATGAGCTGGCTAAACTTCAGATGTTGAAGTTAAGGCCCACCCCAAGTCATAAATAGGTCAGTAACAGACTTTTTTTTCTTCATGTTGTGCAACTGAAAAGCAGGTATGATGTCACTTTGATAAAAAAAGCCAAGTTGCACCAGGTTTGTGTCATGGCAAACGTATTTTGTTTTGACTTAATACAGTGTTAACAAAAATACTCCTGGAAACAAAGAAGTGCATTTAAATCAGTTTGTTGTATATACCTTCCAGCAGATGCAGCTTTACAAAATCCAGAAAACAGTAACTAGACCAAATGGTCTGTGTCTTAAATAAAAATATGTCAGATAATAAAATCTATATAAAGACCCTAGTGCCAGAATATATATAAAAAAAGGACAGAATATGACATATTCTTTGTATTTATATTTGAAAAAAAGAACAATGACAGTTTCTGAAAAATAGTGCAGCATTATGTAATGAAAAAGTCTGTCATGGAAAGAATATGCAAAAATAAATAGATTTGAGTGTAGATTTTCTTCACACTCACTTTTCCTGAAACTGGAGCACTAACTTCTGAAACCTTAAGATTTCTTTAAAAAGTTTCTTTGCATATCACAAAACTTCCTACATTCCTATTCTTTCTACTCTTGTCCCACTTTTCCCACTGTACAGGCTACCCTCTTTCTCTCCTGTTTCTCTTTCCCTGCCAGCACACCACTTATGCAACTTCACAATGAAAGGCAGGAAAAGTTGAAATAACCCTTTTTTTTTGTCCCCTTCCAGAATTCAGCTGTGATTCAGTCTTGCTTCACAGGCAACCCAAAGAAAACTGGTTTCTATGCTTAGTATTGCTATCCACTTTCTCCCTTACTATTTTCCTTGCTTTTTCTACAGTGATGGGAGTAGTAAGGAAAAAAAAAAACCAAACCCAAGCATTATTGACAACTCTGAACACCAGCCTGAACAGAGTAAGGGCAATTTTTATCATCTTACTGAAATAAATAAAATATCCTGACCATGGAGAATGATAACATTGGAAACTGTGATAGGTAAACACAGAAATTATCATACTTACTGTAACAGCTCCTCAGAAAGATGGAGATCTGATTAGCCTCCAAAATTATCATATAACAGCTTGTGTTGGCTTCTCATTCAACATTCCTGAGTAAAGCATGTTGTACAGAGGTAATACTCATGTCTTCTGTATTGCCAGATAACATTTATCAATCATATCAGAAATTTAACTGCTAAGACAGTTCCTTTACATACTATGATACGGCATAGATTTATTGTAATTGATCAGCTCAGAGGTGTTGGTATTTCTTTTCTCCCTTTTTTTAACAAGTTTTGTGAGCCCTGAAGATAATGCAGTGAGTGAGATCAATGGCAGTGAATACAACTCACTTTTTCATTTCAGCAATTCTGCACAAAATGATGGGGATGATGTGCTACTGTGTAAACCTGATCATTTATGATTTTTCCCCCCCCATATGTAGACTCCCTGCTAGGGTACTTCTTGATGCTGGGTCCAGGTCTTAACAGCAATGTAGCACTGTTTTCCACCAAAGTGAACTTGCCAGTGTAGAAGGGCAGGTGCATTTTGGGTCATATTTTATTCTGAAGAACATCATACTTATTGTATCCAATGAACAGTTCAATGGAAAAGTTCACTGAGATATGCCAAGGACGAATGTAGGCACTTTAGGTTGTCATTTTCATTCATGCACTCTTCTTTCACAACACTTTAATATACACGCCCCAAAGAATAATGCTGGAATATTCCAGTGTAAAAATTCCCTCTAAATGTTTGTAATTTTGAGACTTTGAAATTAGAATCCTAGTTTCTTTAGTGTTTTCAAACCTTTTAGTCTTAACTCCAGTGCTCATCTGTGACTAGGTCAGATAAAATCAGCCATGAATGGTTTAAACAACACAGTCTTTTTCACTATAGATCTGTGTGGTTTGCAAGATTTCATGATGCTTTCATTCAAAAAATAAAAACACAGAATAGTAATCTTAGAATGGCTTTTTCTACCTTTATCTTTTTTATTACATGCATATGGTGCATGCCAGTTTATTTCTTATTTTGTTTGTTAGTGCAATTTCCCTATAAAGAGCTGACCTAAGAGCCTTTACTGTTTTAATTCACTGCCTCAGATGGGCTGCCAGTGTCCACATCTAGCATGCTGCAAGGTACAAAACAAGATATAGCTGGTTTTGAATCCCTTTTAATTAGCTACAGCTCTGCAACAGCATTCATTACTTTGCAGTGTAGCTAGACCTCATGCTCTCTTACATTTATTTTAATTGTTGCTTCAACTGTCCTGAGATACCAACTGTCTTAGGTACTTTTAACACCCATTATTTCAGTAATCTTCTCACATGCCCAACAAGATAGGGTGTATGTGTGTGCACGCACATGTGCATGTGTGCTTATGTGTGTCTACTTCCTTGTGTTCCTACCTCTCCCTAAGAGATTGTGTATCCTTTAGCAGCTTTGCTTGATCTGTGGTTTGTGTTTCTGAGCCAGACACCTCGAGGCTGCTGTGCCCACCTTATAGATCTTAGATAATCCTCCTTTTGCATCATTTATAACCACGAAAGCTCAGCTGCTCTTCGAACATAGATGCAGATCTGCACCTGTGTGCTCAGTTGCACTAACACAACTAGTGTGTCCTTATATTCTTCTGAATATATGATGGATAACAGTGGGTTCAGAGCTTCATGTATCAAGAGATGCTTCTCATGGTCTGTGCTAAAGGTGGCGTCTCGTGCATCCATGAAGCGCTTCTCTCCTCCCCAGTCTCCCTAGACCATCATTATAAGATTATACTAATAAAACAACATAATGGTTATCTTTTCCTGCGTGTCAGGTGCCAGGGACATCTCTGACAATGTAAGATGTTTCACACAGGTAAAATTAAAGCTTATTAGAGGGCTGTCTAGAAATGGATATCAACAAGATAGGGTCAATATACCATCAATCCTACTTCCTCACAAAACCTCAAAATAAAATGAACCGAAATTAATACGGCTTAACAGCAAAGCAAGGCATAAAATCCCATGGGAGCAGAGGAAAGAAGGTATGTATCAGACCAACAGGTTGTTTGAAGGAATGGACACGAACCCACTTTAGATGCATGTAGCTCACCATTTCTACTAACTGCAGAGGTAAGAGTCTAGTGTCACACCTCTCTAAAATTTGCTTAGAGCTCAAGCTCCCATTTGTAAGGCCATTTGATGGAGTCTGCAGTTGAAAGCCAACCAAATGCACTGTTAATATTAGAAAGGCTTTGATGTAAGTTCTGACTTGAGCTGCACAGAATACAGGTGTCGCACGCTGGTCTGAGACCAGAGCGTGGTTCTCTTTGTATTCTCAGGAACAGAATTAAGACTCAAAGCAGAGTCAAGAGCCAAAGAACTTTATTTGCCCAACAATAAATCTGCGAATGCAAAGGGAGAGAGCGAGAGATAAAGAAAGAGAAAGGAAGGAAAGAAAGAAGGAAAAAAGGAAAGAGTTCACAGCAATAGCAACCACCCCGGAGCTGTGACACCCCAACAGTCCAATACATTTCCAAGTCCAGTGGGGGAACGTTCCGTCTGATGTTAGTTGGTTCCATTTTTTTAGAGTTGTTACAAGCTGTTCTGCTTAACCAAACAGTCCACCTGGCAATGGTGTACGTGCCCAATGTCATCAGGTGGTCCTCAGGGGCTTCCAGGCACCTTGATCCCCCTGACCCCAGGACTGGGTGCATGCACAGGGGTTTAGTTAAGTTTTGCAGGATCAGCCTTCTCGATTGCTCCATGGCATCAGTTGGTTTCCTCCTTTAACAACGTATAGATAAATCTCTGTGGTGGCAGTGGTGTTATCTTCCTGCCTTAAATCTCTTTTGTGGCAGTGGTGTTATTTTCCTGCCTTAACAATGTATAGATAGATCATTCACTGTGGTGATGGCATGAGTTTCCTGCCATAGCAATGTTGAGACAACACATCTGCTGTGGCGATGGTGGGTCTCACAACGTAACAGCAAAACTAGAGATATTTAGGAGCCTGTTTCTCACTAAAGTCAACCGAAAATTTGAAGCATAGATGTGAGGGGCTATTAACATTGTGAAAGACTATTAACATTCTCAGCATGCCCTAAACATCCCCCACGCCTGAGGGAAGGTACCGAGGGGCACCCGCTCGGCGGCTGGGGGGGCACGTCCCCATGCCCACAGCCCAGCCCAGGAGTCACACAGGCTGAGGCAAAGCGCCTGCGCACTGAAGGCAAGGTTGACTGAAGGTGATTCTGGCAGGGCTCTGGAGACATCTCGGACCCCGACACCACCCCTTCGACTCATTTAAAAAACTTTCCACATGGCTTGACGCACATGTGCGTCGACACCCAAGGACCTGCCTCAGGGGAGGCACTGGGCAGGCACTGAAGTCATAAATATGCGCCCCACGGCGCTGAGAGCTGCCTGCCGCTTGGGGAGGGCAGGGCCGGGAACCGAGCTGGGGTGCGTGTGAATGCTTCCCGTCTTCTTCTTTCCCTCTCCGATTTTCTCGTACAGTTCAGCTTTACAGATTACCCCTATGCCTGAAGTTTGAAAAGTCAAGTTTAGTCCGTTTTCTGTATCGAACGTGGAAGAAGTCAAGTTTACAAATCCCCTTTCCTTTGCCACGCAGCAGCTGCGATCAGCAGCTCGGCCGGCAAGGGGCGCAGCTCGGCACCGAGGCCGCGCGTAACCGCGGCTCCTCGCGGGTGCCGCGCGGGGAGCTCGAGCCCGCCCTTCCCGCCTCCGCCGCGTGGGACGAGGCGGCACCTGGTGCTGTGAATCCGGGTGGAAACTGGCGTGACAGATCACTTAAACCGTGGCACAGCAGTAAGTCGTGCCTCAGTCTCCCATTTCACTGCCTGGTAATTGTTACAGGGCTGAAGTTGCTGCAACAATAAATAATGGAAAGAGAAATAATTAAGACAGCATGTTCTTCACTGTATTGGAGAGACCTGAAGCTGCTGGGCTGCTATGTGGGATTTCTGTGAAGGCTTCCGTTAACTGCAGGGGACCATGAATTGATGCCTCGGTGCTTCAGGGGGGAATTAAAATTGGTGAATTCTTAATGCCTGCTGAATTCTCAGTATATCAAATGGTGTTCTCCTAATGTCTCCTTTCAGTTGTGCCAGCAAGACATATTTATTTCAGCAGTTTTGCCTCATTATATTCCAAAAGATGAATTGTCCGACTCTTCATAAAAGTGGGGTTAATTTAGTCAAATGTTCTGGCCTTGCCTAGCCACCTTAGGTGCCATTCCTGTGTAGTTGTTGTTTTCTATTCACTGATTTCTTATTAGTAGAAAAACATCCTTTGCAAATTGAACAGTGCTCTTAATATTCACCTTCAGTACCAGTGATCTTTTTGTTAGGACTGTAACTTTGTGAGGCCTTTGGAGAGGCATCCCCTGAAACACAAGGCCTGATCTGTTTACCAAGTTATTCACTCCTAGTATATCTATATCTGTGCATATATATATATATATGTATACACACAGGAATCCATAAATGCATGAATGCAAGTGGATAAACTTGATTTTAAAAATAACTAAAATAATGTTGAACTCCTAAGAATTTAGTTGCTACAGTAATGTGAATAATAGGTGTAAATACATGTCAAATGACTGCTCAGGCCATGATTCTGATAGCCAGCCATGAAACAAGGCCAACATTTAAAATAGAAATTAATGGGCTTTTTTTGTCATTCCTAACTGTGAAATAACTAGTGATGGGGATTTCTGAAAGTGCAAGGGATCATCCTTTGAGTATTGCTCCCCTTGAAGCAGATTTTTCTCAAGCAGTTAGAAATTGGATACTAATTGCTGCTAGCCCCTTTTGGAAATCTTAATCAGAATGACTCTTCCATTCATTCCACAGGACATTGAGAGTCTTCTGCATCCAACAATTGGATGTCTGACCTCAATTCCTTTATCTACAGCTTTCTTTTTTCTGGACTTGTTTACATTTTAATGCACTTGTTTTTCTTAATTCAGTTATTTCATTTTCCATGTTAGCATAATTCAACAAAGTTGGTAAATTATGATTAAGAAGTCTTTAATTGTTCCAAGCAGTCATTTCAGCAGAAAAAAGAAAACCGATGTAATGAGAAAAATAATACATTATTTGTAAGGGGATAATTTAATTTTCTTTTCTGAGATGACTGGTTGCAATTCCTCTTCATATATAAGGAAGGCTTACTAACTGTCACTAAAGCTTCTTGCAAATGATAGCCTGAAATTTAATACTGTAATATGTAATCCCTACAGCTGGGGATGTACATCAGCTAATATTTTAAAGTAATGCCCATTCGGATCAATGTCAGTTAACCACAATTCATTGTTTGAATATCGATCAAGCGTATTTAATTTACCATTAGTGTTAACAGAATGATGTATTAGTCAATTAAGATAGCATTGACTGAGAATCTTGATTAGATATTTAATTGTTTAGCCAGATTGAAGAAAAACCTAACCATTGGTTTCAGTGCTTTCCCTTTGTCTAGAATATCTGATTTTATTCCAAGGAAAGATACCCATTTACATATCAGTATAAACTGCCTTTTTCCAACTCATGCTGATTTTCTCTGTGTTTTCATTTATCTCCTGGAATTTAGTATTTCCATCAAAGATTTTCTAAACCTTGCATACAAGTTTTCTCAAGCTGAATAAGACAATTGCAATGAGATATTGCATAGCACACAAGAGTCTTTCCAACGCAGTTAGAAAGTCATTCCCAAGATAGCCAGTCACTGGCTGCTGCAAGAGAAAGAAGACCTGGACTGAAACACAAAGTTACAGTCCCCAGGTATTTGTGCAGAAGCTATTGGACAGTTTGCAAAATGAGCTGAGACCCTCTCTGTTCTTTATTTCCTAACCAAGTTGCTCGTTCATTTAGCCTGCAGTCTTTGTTCCTAACTCTTACTATCCCTTGCCACCTTTGCTCAAATAGCCATCCATGCCTGTTTACCCTCCACATCTCTGTTCTGACACTTTTGCCACTGACTGAAGTAATGCTTTCCTTCTGTGTGGGGTGGTAAAGGACAGCAGACTTCGGCTTTGTAGTATTTAGATAGGAATGGAAAACAGAAAAAAAGAGATCATGAGAAGCTGAACTCTAAATAAATGTTTTCTATTAGACAGTGAAAAACAGAAAAGGCAAAGAAAATAGCCTGTTTCAACTGGACTGAAGCACATAAATTTGTTACTTTGATTTTCTGTAATATAACAAAACCTTCAAAAATGAAACAAAATATTTCAACATTGTTTATATTCAGTGTTTAATCAATACGAAGTATAAGTTGTTTTCAGCATTTGCCTCTGAGAGGTTTAATATTTGCAGGTTTCATTGCAAAAATGGAACAAAATAATTCTGTCATCTCATGAAATCAAGGTTTCATACTGCTGCATCTAGCAATACTCATAGTTTGAAAGAAACTAAAAGACATTCCAAATTGAAAACAGCACTGCTTTTGAATTTAAGTCTGTTTTATATAAGAGTTTAATAACCAGTGCCAGTTAATAAAAAATGGATCAGATGAAGCAGTGAGAAATGAGTACTGTGTATATTTGAAATGAGTAAACTCTTTCATTTAATTCAGCTAACCACAGCTGGAACAGCTGCAGATTTACGGAGTTGTGGATTCAGAATCAGTATTTAGAGTAGCTAGGTTAACTCTATCTCATTTAACAGGTTTTCTCTGGCTAAATTTTGGGGGTAACAACTTCATCTTTATATGATTTATTGTTGTATAATCTGTTGCTGAATAGAGCTTTTTTGAACAGTGAAACATGAAAGAAAAATAGTAAATATTACTTATGACAGGTAACCTTTTTCTATATAATTTTTCTAGAGTTTTTAATGAAGTACTGGTATTACTTTAAAAGTTTTTGCTCTTCTGAAGTGAATTCTAAGAAAAGTCTGGGTTAGCTTCTAGGGGAGATGGACTGGAAGTACAAGTGTTACAATATTGTTACTGATCTCCTTGTACTAAAGGTAATCCTATTGTAAAGGTCTGACAGGGGAAAATCATGCTAGGCTTGCCTCATTCCCTGTACTTTTCCCTAAGCATACAGTAATTGACACTGTCAGACATGGGATACCAAGTTGGGTGAAACACTGATTTAATGCAGTATGGCAGTTCTTTCATTCTCACGAAAGTAAATTGTGTTCTGAAATATCAAGAGGAAGAAATGTTGAGGCAGTGAAGAGTGTATAAAAAGAGCTGGAGTTTCTTAAAAGATCACAAACTTAGGTAATGAAAATTAAAGATTATAACCATTCCAACCATCTGCCATCCAGAAAATGCTGACAGATTTTTGGTTCCAAATACTGCTTCAGAAGTGTGCTAGAAGCTGATTTTGCGTTCCTTTTGAGGTCTCAGTAGCTCACAGCTTTGAAAACAATCCCTGGACTTCTCTTAAGAACCCATTGAGTACCTCCATGAAAGCACTGAAATTCTTTATGATCTTTTGGCATGCATTAAGAACTGTTTCAAACTTCCCCTTCTTTCTTTATCTGTCTTCTATTCCTATTTGCAATAAATAAAGCTTTTTAAAAGGGCGGGTAGTGATAGGACAAGGGAGAATGGCTTTAAACTGGAAGAGGGTAGATTTAAATTAGATACTAGGAAGAACTTCTTTACTGTGAGGGTGGCGAGACACTGGACCAGGTTGCCCAGAGAAGTTGTGGGTGCCCCATCCCTGGAAGTGTTCAAGGCCAGGTTGGATGGGGCTTTGAACAACCTGGTCTTGTGGAAGGTGTCCCTGCCCATGGCAGGGAGTGTTGGAGCTAGATGATGTTTGAAGGTACCTTCCAACCAAAACCATTCTATGATACTATGATTAATAGAAAGAAATTATGAGAAAGAAAAACATTCTTCATGAAGAACTTATTTTTTCTTGCAAATTTCTACAAAGTAGGGAACCTTAATTTGACTGTTCCTAGTTCTCACACCTTAAGTTTACAAATTTTTGCCTTCGTTCATTGAACAGCAATACTTACTGAAGAATGTGTGTTTCTTCATCATCCTTTGTAGGGGGAAAAAAAAAGTGTTGATGGAATGAATTTTGATAGAGCATTTCTATATATGGATAGAATAATATGCTTATGTATTTCTTAGGGTTGGTGAAATTTCTCTTAATTAAGGTAAGTATCAGGATTGTAATGTGAGTGATGCTTCACTTTTTTCAGATTAGAGCAAAATAGTAAAGAGCCTTCTTTTGTGTGTGACACTGTAGACAGAAAATTGAAAGAAAAGCAAAACAAAAGCAGCAAAGCATTGTAAAGACGCAAGACTGTGAAGCTGAATTGCTTTCCATTACTTCTTGAACTTTTTCATTCCTATTTCTTAGCAGAGTAGCTCTTACAAAAAGTAGTTCTTGAAAATTAGTTTATTAAAAAGGTAGCATGACTACATAATGTATGTATTTTGCATATATTGCCTCTTTACAACTTCATTGATTTCTTAAGTTCAACTTAAATAGAAGTAACACAGGTTAAAAAAATGCAGCTGAAATTAGAAGCTTAAGTGAATATTTTGAGCTGTTTCTAAAACAGCTTTAATTTTGAGGTACTTAAAGATTCTTCTCTTTCAGTCTGTTTTTGTGTTTGTTCATTTAGAAACTTGTTCAAAACAGGTGATCAAAACTTCACCTATTCAAATCTATGAACTCTAAAAATGACTGCTTATATTTAGAGGCTGATTTTTGTTTCTGAATACTGCTGCATAAATTATACTTGAACCCTAAGTAATCATGAACTTTGTGAACAAAATATCTAAACGGCTCAAACTTAAAATTTATTTGGCATAATTGAAGTATTATCATTGAAGTATCCAAAGTTCAAGGAGAATAAATCAACTTAAAAATTAGTGAAGTAATTAATATCTAGAAATAAAAAGGAAGATCTCTTGTTGAATCTGGTACAAGCTGGAAAGAACCTAAGACTCAGAACATTTACATTAACTTGCTCTATTGCTAGATAATGGATGTACTTTTCCTGTTAGCTGTTTTCCTGTTAGGTGTCCCTCTTATTCTGTGTTCCATCTTTCTTATGAACAAAACATGTAATTGACTTATTTTAATAAATTAAACAATAGTTATTTAGGGGTTTTTTGTCAGTATTTACCGTGTTTTTTTTAAATGGCTTACAGTTTCAGCATTCTTAGGTTCAGTCTTCCTCTCTCCCACTATCTTTGCTTTTTCATTCATACTTGAAATCCCCCCTTGCCACCACCCCCCTTCTGTCTATAAATGTACAAAAATATTTGCTGAAATACATCCATCTCACAAAGTCCCTCTTCAAAAATGATGCTCAGTTTCCAGGTATGAGGAAACTTTTTCAGGAGAGCTTATCACTCATCAGATATTTCCAATATTTTTGATGTATTTGTTCATCATATTTTCTTAAACAGTCAATTAGGCTACAGGAAAGAACACTATTATGTTAACATAGCTATCACTTGCAATTTATTTTTTGTATTTATAATTCATCTTTAATCACTCAAAATATAGTAAATCCTGGAAATACACATTCCTATTGCTTTATAACCTTGCTAACAGAAGCACAAGGTTGTGTGACTATCAAAGCTCAAAGTTTTCACATAATTACAAGTTTCAAGCACAGCTCAAGCTCAGTTTTCATTTTATTTAAATATGAAATGGTAAGCAAATGATCATGTCTTATTATTCAAGGACTTCAAAATGAATTGTTGGCAGAAAAAAATCACTGTGCTCTAATCAGAGGACAGAATTATCAGATTTACAGGCAAACTTCATTTCTTATAAAGTAACTAAGTGATACCTATCTGTATGTAGCCCTAATTTTTAAAATGGTGGTTTTTAGAAATAGCTTACTTTTACAATGGAAAAATGTAAGCAGGAGCTTCAGCTGTTCTTAGATGACCAGTGTTTCTGAATAGGAGCTTTTCAAGACAGAAAAATGAAACTATATGATTACAAATGTTAGTTTTTTGAATATATGGGTCTTACAAATCTGATCCGAATTGTCTGGGACAAGACAGCTTATTTACTGTTTATTAACCTTTTGTTTCACTGTTCAGAATGTGGATAAACAGCATAGTGAAACTTATTCTACTACTATTGCACCCTTTCTACCAGCTGGGTAACTGTTTCTTCATTAAGTCCCTGAATTTCTGATTTACAAGTTTTTTTCTTGTTTTTAATCTGTTGGGTTGCTTAAGCACAATTTCTTCAACATTTATGATTTCTATTTCTTTATTTTTTCTTTAGAACTAAGACAAAAAAAGTTCCATATTGCACAGGACTATCCAAACCTATACCATAACTTCCTTTTTCAGTGTTTGGTATCTATAGTTTGTTTCCCTCTTCTAGTTGTTTGTTTCCCTCTTCTAGGCTTCCTTGTTTCCGGGCCCTATATAATTAAGCTAAGTGCCATTTATTTTATATAAATTTCCTTACCTTTTGTAATGTTGGGCATTAACATCAAAGAATCTTGGTCAATGAAATTGCTCACACATGAAAATAAGAGTGAATAACAATATGGAAAGATTGTACCAGTTTATGACCAGATTAGTAAAACAATCTGAGTCACTATTTACTTCTGGAAACATCACAAAGATGAAAACAGAAGCCGGTGCTCAGACTTTAAAACAAACAAACAAACAAAAGACCAGATTAACACAAGCAGTTGATCAGAAAGCAGCTGGATATTAAAATGCCATATCAAATTCTCAAAGCTGTGTTAAACTAGGAGGAAAGTTTGACAAGTTCCCATTTGAACACAGAACTCTGACCCAGAGACTTTGCAGCTGGTATCAGCTACTGCCTAAAGCGTGATGGCAATCATAGTAAATCTGTTCCAGTTACTCTCTCAGAATCATTAGCAATTTCTGTGCAAGAGGATACTTAAGTTACAGTTCTTACAGCAATAAAACCTAAAGCTATAATTGACAAAAGCAACATTAGAAAACAAGGAAGAAATATTTAAGAAAGGGATGGAAGCCAGATAACATAAAAAGCTGTACAGGGGCTAAAAGAAAATATTTTTCCTTGAAACCATGCTCTCCCTTGCATTAATAGTATTAAAACATGCAGAGTAACAAATTCCGTAACACTTGAGAAACGTAAGAAACTTCAGTCAAGACAAGACTTTCATAGCTGGCAAATGTAGAAGAGAGTATATTTAGCACTGAAGAAAATATGGATAACCTAGTTAACAGTAACAAAATTAATTTACAGATAAAAGATGTGAAAAAATTGCTCCAGCAAGTGATTCTGTCTCTATATAGACTCTAATCTAAATATGTCAATGAATCAATTATGAAACCAGTAGAAAGTACCAGGAACAGGCGATACACAAAGTTGTGGCCTAAAATTTGAAATGTCTTTATCCAAGGCTAACATAACATCTGAAAATAATCCTTGCAAGTGAAGTTACTGCACTGATAAGGAATGGCACAATCACTAATTGACGAGTTGTCAAACCACATCAGAAATGGAAATTATTTATGTTACTAAGATCAGATCCTATCTATAATCCCTCTGTGCTGGTATTGCATTAGAAAGCAAAAAAGAAGAATTCACCTTCTGATTGACACATGGATTATGAAGACTGCCTAATCAAGGCAAAGAAACTTCAGGGACCTGTCAGGAAAATGCATAAAGGTCTTAAGCTATTTCCATTTTCTAACATACAGAAAAGTTGAAAAGGTATTGTGAAAGATGTTTCCTAATTTATGGATTTAGTGATAGACATGAAAGATACGCCTCACCTGTTTGTATCACTTCTGGGAAATCACAAAATATCTCAGTATCTCAAAATAAATGGCCACTGACTTTAAATTTAATAAAGACAATTACAGAAAATAATTGCAGAGGAAACCCCAAAAGAATATGACAGCTAACTTGAGAGGTAGACACCAAAGCATTTCCATGGAGAGCTGAAACAGTTGTTCTAGTGAGTGAGAGAACCTACTAAAACTTTTCACTGGTGCTTTCTGAACAGATGCATGGGATGATATTCACACAATCTGTGTATTGAAAACAATCAGTCCATAGGTCTATGTGGAAGAAACATATTTTCTGCCCTGAGTCTGTGATAAAATTGTCACTGATTTTGTGCTGGAAAAAGATGCATATCAAAAAAGCTCTAATCCCTGTGTCTCTGCAGTTGGATCTACATGACCAGGCCAATAAACGAGGAGGCAGAAGTGGGATCACCGTACTCCAGAGGACAAACACAAGTTCTGAGACTGGTGCTGGCACAGGAGGACAGTTGGTTGTAGGGCTCATTACTCACATGTGAGTTGTGGGGCTGAAGGAGCCAGCAAGCATCAATGCCACCATGCCACATATATGTTGTCTGCCAGCACTGCTTGTAGAGATGGAGGTAGTGGGAGCACTAAGATATCCTTGGAGCTGGTGCCTCCAGTATAGTAACAGCTGTAGCAAATGGCTATGCCTCAAGAATTCGTGTTGTGACTGAACACAACAGAGAACAAAGAAATCTAAGCATCCAGCTAAATCAGAGGCCTGGGTATTATGCTCAAAACAATCCCAGTAACATGCATTGATCCCGAAGGAAAGTCTGGCAGGGTAGGAAGAAGGAAAGATCTCCAAATGTCAGCCCCTAAGACTGAATGGAGAACCCATTAAAGAAAGTAGTTTCCATTGCTACAGATCCCGTAGAGATTCTAATCAAGGTTTTGAAAAACACTTAAATGATTTAAGTGTTTTCCTCAGTATGCAACCTCTAAAAAGCTGTGATTTTGAACATCCATATTACAGCATTCCTGGAGCCCTGATACTTTGTCTTGAAGCTTCAGATGATAAGTACTGGATCAGATGATTGTGATCCAAAGGTGAAACTTAATTAATCCATAGGAAGCAGTGCTGTCTATGAGATACTTCAGTTGATTTTTCACATTCTCACACCACAAAAAAAGAATATGACTGTACCAGTACATTTTTAAGCATGTATTGTGTGTTTTATATGGTTGTTATAGTTGTGCTGATGAGTTTTAGTTTAGTGTGGCTCTTACATGTTAAACAATAGGTTTTCCTTGCCTTTCACTGGAATCAGAGCATGTTTTTCACATATACAAGAAATGTTTCAAATGCATACATATTAAAGTTTAATCTGTTTAATTTAATTTCTTGAGGTTAATTTGATATGGATAATTTATAAAAAATGCCTGCTTATGCCAAAAAAATCTTCAGCACCAGGTATTCCAACAAATAAGGTGAAGTAAAGCTGAAAAGGAGAAGAACGTATATTGTTTGATATGTATACAAAATGAAGTTATGCTCTAATTATTTGATGAATAATGCAAAAGATGGTGAGAAATAGGACCTTAAGCATTTTGAATGCATTTCTGGATAAAAACAATCTTTCATTTTAAATGAAATATACTTTCATAAAACTTTGAGTTTATTATTCTTGAATATTGCCTTTTTCCTTTTTCTTTTTTTTTTTTTTTTTTTTTTTTTAAATGATGATGCAAAGCTCTTTACTTTTTGCCTGGAGAAGAAATTTGATAAACCAGTCATCTTCTGCAAATACTCTCAAGAACCACTTTTGATCCTGTTCATAGGTGGAATCAAGAACAAGATAAATGTTAGTAAACTTAAACAGTTTTGAATAAAAAAAGCAATTGCTTTTTACAAATCTATTTTTCTTCAGAAAACTAATCTTTCTGAATATTGCTTATACTGCAGTAAAGAAAAAAAAATTCTCCATGTTCAGCCCTTTCGATTCAGATAGATAAATAGTTTGTATTTTAGGACCCTGATTACACCTGTGTCCATATGAATATGTAGTCATTACAGGTACCTTCTTACTCAGAAGGCTCGTTTAAATAACTCTTAAAGACTACATGATTGGACATGGGACACATATTTCAATCTGCTTCAGAGGACTGGAAATGAGAACCAATGTTGCCAAGTACTGGCCTGCCAGTGTTGTCAAACTGCCAGAAACTACATCAAACAAAGATGTCAGCACAAGTAAGATAGAAATTGAGATGTTCCCTGTACTATAGATGCTTGTGAAGATGGAGGCACAGAAGGCCTGAACTACTTCCATGTGTTTTTTGGAAAAGCTTTGTAAAGTTCTGAATCTAGTGAGGCCATAGTTTTTAGCTGGTTATGTGAAAGCAAATAACTGGCAGAAAAGTGACATGAGGAAAAGATGCCTGTGGGAAGTAGTTTACACCAGTGTGTCCCTGTGTGAAAATTGGGTACTTGGCAGGGTTAGGTTGTATCCTACTAAATGTCTATTGTCACCTAAAT
Organism: Falco peregrinus; assembly: GCF_023634155.1. Lineage (NCBI taxonomy): Eukaryota > Metazoa > Chordata > Aves > Falconiformes > Falconidae > Falco > Falco peregrinus. The sequence goes on from NC_073723.1 coordinate 67,378,690, forward strand.
GTGCAGTCACTGGTTAATCTTCCTGTGAACCAGTAATTAGTTGCCATACCTGCTGTACAATAGATTTCAGAAAAAAAATAAAAATTAAGTAACTTCCAAAAAATCTAACCAATTCTTTCTGAAGAACACCCATGGAATGACAGCCAATTCATAAGTACTTTAAAAAAGGACTTAAGCAACTTGATGAGCCTTTGGTAATTTGGGTAATCTTAATAATGAAATCTTAGAACTGTTTTTCTACATTTGTGAATTCCAGAGTTTCATACATGATGTATCACCCAGCTTTTCTGAGGTTAATTTTGGTACATTTAAAATGCTAAAAGTTTAGGCTATAGAAGACTTTTCTCATTTTCTCACTCTTATGCATGGATTACTATCTCAGAGCAACAGTGGTGTCATCTTCTGTGTTTGGACTCCATCTTTCACAAACTGGTCTCCAGCTGTAGTGCGCACTGCAGCGTGTCTGTCTCTCCTTTTTCTGGTTCCAGTGATATTTCCATATCTTTACTGGGGCAGTGTTTTTAAAATTAATCTCCAAAGAAATTCTGTAGAAATGTTTTTAATCATTGAAGTAATGACAGATAACATTTAGAAGATAGTGGAGTCTTCTTACAACTAAACAATTGTTTGTAATCACATTACTTTCTACTGCCTTCTCTCTCATGGTGAATAATTTTAATGAAAAGCCTGCCGTAAGTTCCCTTTCATCATAATAACCATTTGTTGTTAAAATTCATTCTGTAATTTTGTGAGAACTATGGAAAAGAGGAATAGCAGCACTCAATAATCTGCAAGTGCTCAAACAAGCTTCTATGATTTAAAAAATAAAAAAAAACATTTATAGAAACTATATCTGTATAAATACATGCTTTAGTGTCTACTCTGTTAAAAAATAAGCTTTCAAACACAATTAGCTGACGGGCATGAGGCATTTTAGAATACACTTTCAGAGTAGCTGTGGCACTAATTCTTATTAAACTAATATTAATGTAATCAGAAATAACTCCTATAGTATCTTGGAAATTATGCCAACAGAATAGCACTGTAATTGAAATCAGAATCTGAGACATTAATGAAGTGCAGTTCCTAGTTTTGGATGGGATGGAGTTAACTTTCTTCTCAGTAGCTGGTGCAGTGCTGTGTTTTGGCTCTGATGTGAGAACAATGTTGACAGCACACTGATGTTTTTAGTTGTTGCTGGGTGATGTCTATACTTTTCAGTTTCTTGGGCCCTTCCAGCGAGAGGGCTGGGGGACATGGGACATTGGGAGAGGACACAGCCAGGACAGGTGACCCGAAGTAGCCAAAGAGGTATTCCATACCATATGACATCACGCTGAGTATATAAACTGGGGGAAGAAGAAGGAAGGTGGGGACATTTGGCATTATGGCGTTTGTCTTCCTGAGTAACTGTTACGCATGATAGAGCCCTGCTGTCCTGGGGATGGCCGAACACCTGCCTGCCCATGGGAAGTGTGAATGAATTCCTCGCTTTGCTTTGCTTGCGTGTGCAGCTTTTGCTTTACCTGTTAAATTGTTTTTATCTCAACCTTAAAGTTTTACTTTCCAATTCTCCTTCCCATCCCTCTGGGTGAGGGGGAGTGAACAAGCGGCTGCGTGGTGCTTGGTTGCTGGCCGGGGTTAAACCACGACATGCAGCTATCCCAAAACTATTTGCAAAGGCTGTAGAAGCAGAATTAAACTCCAAACCAAAATAATTCAGACATGAGTCCAAATTCTGTTCCTAAATGCTCTCACTGTGCCTTGCTAGTGCTGTGTGTTCTGTTGTGTGTGTTATTGAAAGTCTCAGGTAACACAGCAGAATTACATGAATTAATGGTGAATTTAGATTGATTTTTTTCTTTGTAACTGTAAAAAGTCGTTTAATCTTCTGATTGAGTTATAGCTGAGAGAAAAAAACCTCTTTAAAGTACAGCTAATCTTGAACACATGGTTGAAGTCAGTTTCATAGGTACAGAACTGAATTTGATATTTTAATATCATCTTCAGTAATTCTAATCTTTCAGTAATGTTGTGGAATAGATAATAAAATCCAGGCGTATTCTGCAGAGGGTAAGTGAATAACTCTGTCAGTCTCTTTGTATGTTTACCATGTCTTGTCTACTGAACCTAGTGGACAAAATATGTGTTTGCTGTAGTACATTAGGTTGTTATTGCATTTTCTCTCACAAAATTAAGAATAAAATTGTTTAAATTTTAGGATTAACCACTTACTCTCTTCCTGGCTTTATATTCAAGTAATTCCTGTAATTAAGTGTGTAACTGCATTCAGAATCAAACTGTTTGCAAATGGACTTATGCATATATAAAAGTAAGTGTTTAATTGCTTTTAGAACGAAGCTGTTTGCAAGTGAAAATTACAGTATGTTATCGTGTATTTGAGCATGTTCTTAATGGCTCATGTATGTGTGAAGTTGTTTCAGCTTGTAGTTAGGAACATTTATTAGAATATTTTTTTTAAAAAAGAATTTAGAAAAAGGTTTTGCTATCATATTGAAACTGGAATGAGAAAATTACCTCACTATTTAAATAAAAGAATTATTATTAAAATAAATGCAGATTTTGTTTTTGGGGAAAAAAGACACTGTATTTCATCATGCTGTTTTCTTCCATTTTGGCTTCTTAAGCTGACTGTTGCAAAAGTTATTTCATTATCATGTTAAAATATTGGAAGCATTTGCAGCCACAAAGTGCACATTGAAGATATTTTTTTCAAAGGAGAGGAGGAAACAGAATCTTTGCAATACAGCAGAGGAACAGATGAAAGCTCATGGAGGGCAACCACCAACTCTAAGAATTTAAATTTTTATGTTTCATACTAACTAGAAGCAGTGTTCTTTAAGTGCTCAACAAGAACAGAACTACTTGAATAAACCAACTTCCTGGACATTTTTTAACAAATTACAGAAAGACTGTTAATCAAAAGGAAAAAATATTTCTTGGCAAGCTTTCATTTTTTATAAATAATAAATAAATAAATAAATAGGTATTTTTACAGCTGCCTTAGCCACTTTCCATGTCTTGTTAAAAAATGTTCCCTGATATTCTGAAATCTTCACTTTAATTAATTTTAAAAATCCCAACAGGATTACTAGTATGTCATTAAATCTAGCAACAATATTTCATTTTGTACAAGTGTAAGCTGTCCTGAGTTCTCATCACAAATTGGCTTAATTGACCTTTTGACTGGTGGAATTTATTGCTAGTCTGCTAATACTTTGGCAAAAGGATCAGAAATCTTCTGTGGCTAACACTTCATACTTGTGTTTCCAAAATTCCTAGATTGGTCTGCTTCATTCTCAGTTCTTGCACTAAGGACAGTGGATCCATCTTCATAGATGCTCACTCTGTTACTGATGAAAGTGTTAGCCACCAATCAGTTAATCCGTTACCAAACGGAAATTTGTTTTTCCTTTTTGTAGATGACAAACTGTTCCTGTATTGTCTTGCAGTGCCTCAAAACCATTTAGAATATAATCTGAAATAATTTGTTGTCTTGAGAAAACATGATGTGGGACATGAGTTTGAAGTGTTGCTATGCTGATTCAATATACAGTTTAAAATTTAAATATAATTATTACATGTATTTTAGAGTCAGTATATGTCACAAGATAAAAAAAGCCCAAACTAATTGTCCTTATTAATGAGGCAGTTGGATGCATTTCTCTCTTCTGTTATCCTGGACTCATTTTTCTCAGAAATGTTGAAAATAATAATTGTAATATATAAATAGTGATTGCATTTCTCCTTGTTCAGAACACTCAGTCATTACAACTCAGATTGTTTTGTCTAGAAAATTCCTTCCAATTCTAGGTTATTTCAATCCATGGCAAATCATCAGTCTATACCCCATCATTTTAACAATAAAATAAAAAATATAAATGGGAATTTATAATGTTCCTACATTGTTTCCTATGACAGCCAAAATACATTGTATCACACAATTAAACTTCTCCTACAGTAAGTTTGAAAATTAAAATTCAAATTTTCTCTTAATTTTGTGTTCATTTCATTGAAGATTTTTGTGCAATGTCAGGCTGGCAAAATACAGTGAAATGACATATTCTGAGTTTCAGAAGAGCTCCACTTTTTGCCAGTACTGTTTTTTGTGGTATTGTTAATCTCAAAACATCTTAAGCATTATGTTTTTATTTTTGGTTACTATGTAAGACTGAAAAAAGTACATTTTAGGAAATAAATTTAATAAATGCAGCTTTACTGAAGTAATTGAGTCACTGATTTCAGTGTAGCTACCTTAATTTACACCAGCTGAAGGTTTCAGGTAAATACTATGCTTCACCACTGGATAAACAAAGCATAGGAAGGAATATTCCAACTAAAATAATTTAGAGAATTGACCTGCTGTTCTCTGAGCACTGAACTGTGTGATCTAATTGTGACAATTTGTGTCTGTTCTGCTCAGAAAAGATTTCTTTTTCCCCTGGAGCAATAAAGATACTTCACGCTTCTTCAATGTTAGACAAATATTACAAAGTAAGTTAATATAACACACTTTTCAGAGGTTCTGCCATAATGCTCCAGTTTTCTTTCCTTTATTTGTGATATCTGGGAAACTGAATTATATCACTGATTTATGTGGAAGGAGGCAGGTCACCCAGGAGGAGCATAGAGTTGCTGTTCAACCTTGCAGGGATAGGGTTAGAAAATCCAAGGCTGACCTTGAGTTGGATCTGGCAAGGGATGTGAAGGGCAACAACAAATGATTCTATAAACACAGAAATGTCCAAAAGACGACTGGGAAAAATGTTGGCCTGCTGCTGAGTGGGCAGGGTGACTGTGACAAAAGCCATGGAAAGTCTGAGATACTCTGTGCTGCCTTTGCTTCAGTCTTCACCACGAAAACCAACCTTTAGGAACCCCAGGCTCCTGAGAGCAAACAGAAAGACTCAGACAAGGCAGACTTCACATATTGGAGGAGCAACGGTTTAGGAGACATTTAAACAAACTGGATATACTTAAGCCAATGGGACCTGTTGGGTTGCACCCATGAGTGTTGAGGGAACTGGCTGATGTCACTGCCAGACCAGTCTAGATTATCTTTGAACAGTTGTGACAACTGGGAGAATTTGTGGATGTTGGAAGAGAGTAAATAACACTCCTATCTTCAACAACGGTAAGAGGAAAGATCTGGAGAACTAAAGGACGGTCAGCCCCATCTCTCACACCACCGCCCTGGGAAGGTGGTGGAGAAAATCCTCCTGGAAAGTATTTCTAAGCAAATTAATCACAAGAAGCTGACTGATAATAGTCAGCATGGCTTTATCAAAGGGAAATTATGCCTGAGTAACCTGATACCCTTTCTGTGATAAGGTGACTAGCTTGGTGAATGAGTGGTGATATTTTTTACCTCTACTTTAGAAAAGCATTTGACAGTGTCAAATTTGACTGTAGATAATCTAACAAAATGGGCAATGAAGTGGATTAAAAGCTGGCTGAACAACCAAAGGATTGTGATAGGTGACATAAGGTAAAGTTGGAAGCCAGTCACTAGTGGTGTACTCCAGGGGTCAACTACCTTAATTAATACTGCCTTCATTACTGACCTGGACACTGGGACAGAGTGCATCCTTAGCAGATTCACAGATGATACAAAACTGGGAGAAGCGTCTGATGCACCAAAGGGTCGTGCTGCCATTCAGAGGAACCTAGACAGGCTGGACAAGTGAGCTGAGAGGAACATCATGCACTTCAACACAAGGAAATGCAGAGTCCTTCCCCTGGGGAGAAATAACCCCATGCATTAGTACATACCGGTGTTCATAGGTTATCAAACAGCTTTGTTAAGAAGGACCTGGAGATCCCAGTGGACAAGGTGACCACAAGCCAGCATTGTGCCCTTGTGGCAAAAAAAAAGACCAACAGTATCCTGGGATGCATTAGCAAGAACATTGCCAGCAGGTCGAGTGAAGTGATCCTTCCTCTCTGCTCAGCACTGGTTAGGCCATGTCTGGAGTGCTGGGTCCATTTCTGGGCTCTGCCGTACAAGAAAGGTAAGGACTTACTGTAAGGAGTCTGGAGCATGGCCACAAAGATGATTAAGGAATGGGAGCATCTTCAATAGGAGAAGCTGAGCCAGCTGGGACTGTTTGGCCTTGAGCAGAGGAGGCTTGAGGGGATTTTAGCACTTTATATAAATATCTTCTGGGACGATATGAAAAACAGGGAGCCAGGCTCTTCTAATTAGTACCTTCTGACAGGACAAGAGGCAATGTGCAGAAATTAAACCACCAGAAATTCCATCTGAACTCAAGAAAACACTATTTTACTGTGGGAGTGGTAAAGCATTGTTATGTTGCACAGAGAGGTTGTGGAGTCTCCATCCTTGGAGATCCTCAAACGCTGACTGAAGACTGACCTGCACAACCTGCTCTAGGTGTTCTTGCTTGAGCAGAAAGTTGGACTAGAACTTAAAAGGTCCCTTCCAACATAATGTTCATCTTTAGTACTACCATGGTTTTACAACTTTTAACACACTGATGAAGCCCAGAGAAAGACAAGCCTAGTATGATAGCAGAGATCTTGAGAAGTGAAGACACAGGCTGCAAAGTAGAGCTGTAGGAAGAAGACTATATTCTTGTTGATATACAGCAGATATCTTGTTGATACACAGCAGACAAATATTTAACCAACAATAGCCCAATCCAGACACTTAAGAAGGATTCCTACATTGTTTTCTCAACAAAGATTATGAAGCAAACAACTAAAAGATGAATCACTGTCATGTCTTGTTTTTAAATGGGTAAGTTAACTTATTAGCCTTTTTAAAACAAGACTGTAGTAGATTTGCAAATTTGATTTCTTAAAGACAAGAGAATAATTATTTTAACTAGAATAGCCTCATTGAATCAGATTTGAGGCTTGATAATCCATTATCACTTTCTTGAGAAAAAGTAGCAGATGATTAACTCTTATTTTTTATTATTTAAAAGACATTTTAAACCTTAGAATAGAAAAATTGTATATATTCCCAATAACTGCTCTAATTTTGCATATTCATGTTAATCTACATAGCAATCCATTTTAACTCTGGCTGAACTCTTGAATTCACTTGTGTTTCTGTGTCCAATTGACCTGATTTCTAATCACTGAATGGCAAGATTGTTGATGAATTTTATACGGTCAGAAAATTCCTTGTTTATGGGTCACAAAAGGTCACAATAGAAAAAGGAGAACAGTTATTTTATATCTTTTATCAGATGAAAACATCCTGTTTGTACAGCTGATGACTGGTAACACAGAAGTACCTATGCAATGTAGCAGCTAAGATCTTTTCAATCAAAAATTGGTATGAATTGACATGACATCTCCCTGAAAAATCAGAACATAAATGAGGCTTCAGTGAGACAAAAACTAAAGCATGCTGAACAGTCTCAAATAGAAACATATTACTGCTGAAGTTCTTCAACTGACGGTAAGAATATTTTCTATAAGGTCTAGGAAAGATGGTGTCAAATAGCACATACCCTTCAAATGTTTTATCTGAATTCCTTGTGATGTCTCATAAAAACACAGGTTTTCTGATGTGATTAGCAGGATATGGCTCTGTGAAACTCCTGTTGGGCATATTGATTATAGTAAATATATAAGCTTTTTTTAAAAAGTTAAACAATTATACTTTGCTTCTCCTCAAGTGGTTCATTTGATGAAAACTTTTCTCTTCATAATTTTACCATTACCCGGTCTATTTCTGCAGAAGGCTCTGTGCTGCTAGGCCTAAGTACTGCCATCAACATCAGTCCGACTTTTCTTAGTCATGAATTCATGATTTAGGTACTTTGCTAGTGGCCAGTGCAGGATTCCAAATAAGTATCTACTTTTACTTCCTTAGATTGGGTCAATCTCATAACATTTCAATAACTGCTTCCTTACCTGGAATTTTTTTCCAGATATATTTTTTAGTATGATAAAGTGTTTAAATTTGGAAAGTCTACAGAGAACAAGAAGGTGGTTTCTTCTTCCCATGACATTTCTCTTAGCATGTAATTGGCCATTTTGTTTTGATTTTATTTTGAAACAGGATTTGCAGTTTTATACTAGCTAAGTCTGCACTTGAGAACCATACAGTACTGTATTTTGAATTATCACAATATGTAGAAAAGAATACTTCGGTCTACTTTGACTTTTTTGGTTTTTTTTCTGTTTTGTTAGACAGGGTTAAACTGTTCATATGCATACAATTTCTTACCTTTTTCTTTTGTGGTAATTTTATGTTGAGCTCATATATGCATAAAAAGGATATAATTATAATTATTGTCATGATCAACCTTAAAGACTGCAGGAGAGAAATTATGTCTTATTTCAAATGTCTGTACATACCATTTTTGCATTTCTGCTTATTTTCCCAATTATTTTGAATGTGAGTGAAAACATGTTTATTTAACAAGAATTATACATAGTGAGCTTCAATGGCAGATACACTGGGAGATAATTACATAGTGGCTGAAAATGCAAAGCTGAAATTGCAACGGTTTGTAATATTTCATTGCAGGTATTTCCACTACTCTATCATTTATAGCTAAAAGTAAATAGATCATGACAGAGATGTACTGCTAGAATGGTTTTACTGCTACTAGAAGCACAGTCAATAAATATTTTTTCTCCCTTTTTTTTCCTCTCCTTTCTTTCTTTCTTCCTTTTTTAAAGGATATAGTGTCCATAAAAGTTTTTTGATTGATAGCCTGGAAGATTGGAATTCTCAGTTTGTCTACAGAACAAATGCCATGCAGCTGATGTAATAATCCTTCCATATACCTCAGCTGTGACCAGGAGTGACCAGACAGAGGTTGGGGCTTCATTTCCATTCAATCTTTGGCCTTTGAGGTGACTTTGCCAGTGAGGGGAGTGATTAGTGCCAGCTGAGGGGTGGCTTTTGTGAAGGAGTTCCCTGCCTGCTATGATGAGTATTGAGACCAGTCAGAAAATAAATTGCATTTCCAGACCTCCAACTCCAAAGAGACAGAGCAATGACAAGAACTACAGTCAGCATAAATGTAACAATGAATTTCTATTTTTTTTTTTTTGCAGCTATTACCTGAAAGCTCACAAGCTTGCTGGTTGTCTGTGCAAAGACAACAAACTGAGCTAAATGCACATATCAATAAATTGCCTTTACCTGTTCTTAATCCAAAATTCTCTGAGAAATTATCTGTGTGCTAATTGATGATCAGGAATCATCTCTAGCATAGAAACAAGGGAAAGCAAAAGGTGGCTTTTTCCTTCATGTCTTCTTTACTAAAAACTGACTGAAGTTCTTGTAGTCAACTTATGTTAAAATACCATGATTACGCTTTGATTCACCCAAGGAGTTTGGTCTGACAGGGACAGAACTGCAATCTCTGTCTTGTTCTTTAGAAAGAGAAACAATAAATACAGGTAACCCATGGGCTGTTCTGCATGAGTACTCAGCTGTGCTTATCTGCTACCTTTGACCAGCAATGGTCCACTTTTCGGTGCCTTAGTGCTGGTATGTCAACTGAATCAATCCCGTGAATGAAAAGAGTGAGTATTCTGTCTAGTTTCTGATGTAACATGCTAAATATGTGAAGATGAGTGCTTACTAAGCATCCTGTGAGGGTTTGTGAGGAGAAGGTAGGGATTGCGTAAAATCCCTTGTGCAAGCAGCCTGAAACTGCAACAGCTCTGCATGGTGGTGCTCTTGGGTACAGGGAAGTCCTGTTGAGGAGAGAGTACATGGAAGGATCAGGAACCACCAGCACTTCTCCACTAGTCAGAAGTACACCATTGCAGGGTAACAGCCCTTCCAGTCCCTCATGGTGGCTGAAGGGCCAAACAGTGCAAGCTGTGCCTAGCAGGGGAATTTCCTGTCAAAGGTTCAACCAGGAGAACTATACGGGATAGGAGGAGTGCAGCCTGTAATATTTACAAGAGAAATGTGTCTATCTTTAGATTTATTTGAGAGATGGTTATATATGCGTTATATATTATTCATTGTAATTTATTCAGTGAGATCTTAAATAGAAGGAAAAGAAAATAGAAGTAAAAGCTCATAAATTGGACTAGATGTTTTACAGAAAAAAAATGTACACCTCTTTCATTTTCATTGAAGCAATTCTACATCAGGTCAGACCAAATGTGGTTGTAGCTCAGTGATCTGTTTATAACAGTGGGCAGTAGCACATACCCAGAGAAGGGGGTAAATCAGGCATGCAGTTTCCCAGGATACCTGACAGCAAATATGCAGCTTCTGGACTTCCAGGGCTAGATACAGTGATGTATTTTTTTAGGCTCAGGTGGATTTTTCTTTCATGTATTTGTCCTGTTGCTTTTTGAACCTATATGGACTATGACACTTTTTAAAAAAAGATGCCTAACTCACGTGACAGGAAAGGTGATGAACAATGATTACTTATGCACTTTCTCTGTGACTACAATTGTATAGACCTGTATCATTTCCCTCTAAGCATCTCTTTTCTGTAAAGAAGAGTCTTCACTTTGATTGTTTCATCTATAGAAACTTCTCTTCTTGTTACTTGTTTCTGTAACTTTCACAACTGCTTTACATCCCTTTTTAGGGAGGCACAACATGCCTCTATAGACACCTCTGTTGGGACCGGAGCTGCACATGTCAGTTTAACTTACAAAGAAGTAAGGATGCCTTCAGATTTGTTTTCTCTTCCTTTCCTAAAAATTCCTAACATTTTTTTGCTTCTTGGATTGCTACAGAGCACTAAGCTGTCATTTTCACAGAACTATCAGTTACAGCCCCATCACTGGGTAGGAACAGGCAGCTTACAGCCATTCATGTTTTATGTAAAATCGGGATATTTTTTTCTAAGTGTGTCATTCTACATTTATGTCCGCTGAATTGCAATGAAATTTTTACCACTTAGTCAATCGGTCACATGACATTAGTTGGCTGGTAAAATAGTTTGTTGTTTTTTTGTTGATGAAAAAATTGTAGCTCATCTTTCGTAGTTTGCGCTGTTGTGAAAGAGCATGCCATTATCTGAGCACGGAAGGAAAGGATGGTGGAGTTGTCTTTTCATTCTCTAGGGATTTGTGAATATTCTGTGTGCAGTTTCAGGCTGGCTGTGTTCATACAGTCCCAAAGAATGAGTGAAGTCTACTGTCATGAGAAAGCCATAGAGCTTAATTAAAATAACTTACAGTTTAATTAAAATAACAATATACCAACTGTGACTACCTTAATGAGATAAGCTGTCCTTTTGCTTACATAAAGATAGCAAAGCTGGCATATCATGTTGCAAAACCACCCCAGATACTACCAGAATAGACATGCTTTCTGACAACTTGGTGGACCCTCACATCATCCTACGTATTCAAACACAAAAATAAAACCTCGTGATGTTATTCAAGAGAGCAAGTGGGTAGATAATTTATGAGGCTGCATAGCCAGAGCTAGAATGGAAATAAGAGCTGACCCATACAGAGAAGGAGACAGACGGTCCCTCAATACAAGGAAACCTGTTCTTAACATAACACCCCAAAATGCATCTTCCAACTTCTCTCCTTTCAGTGTCACGACTTCTGGAGATTTAAGGAAACAAAATATGAAAGAAATCAGACCACTCACTACTCTCACTTAGTAGCATGCAGTTATGGATCTAAGTAATCAATCAGTGCAGCATTCTGCCCCTGACAAAAGCTTGAACTCCTAGCAAAATTAGAGCTCCTCTAAATGTGGTTATTAATAGCAACACTAACTGAAGTGACTTACTGCTGAGGCAAGCTGGCTGAACAAGTTTGCAGCTCAGAAAATGACAGCCACTCAGTGCCTACAATTGCCTTAGGAAGTGCGCTGGCAGAGTTCATGGAAATGTTCATTAACTCAGACATATGTTCATTAGGTCAGTTCAGTCTCTGCAGACATGCTTGATTACTCTTGTCCCCATAGCACACTTAGAAAACCAGGGAGGGAAAGGGATACACCAGATGTAGGGCAAGATTCTCTGGCCTATTAAATCCGTGATAAAATATGTCAAAACAGGCACTTCAATTAACAGGGGAGCTTGTTGATGGTGAGAAACGTTTCTTCTTCACAAAGTTATGTCGGGTTTGCCAAGGGGCTTACCCTGTATGCTGTGGTGCTCACCCTCAGAAAGCGGCAGGGCTGTGGACCCTACCTAAGCCACACTACCAAACTGTTGTATTTATTCCAGTAATCTGCAACTGCAGCCAGACTGTGAAGTTAAAACATTTGTTAGATCCTGAAAAACTTGAAAAGATGGTAAGGAACTTTAGACGGACCCAGAAAAGTGACAAAATGTTGGAAAAATATATTTGTTCAATTTAAAACGAGCATAATCTTTATGCACTAGAGATATATTTTATGAGCCATCAGGTCTCTTTAACTCAGTCTGTCGTAGGCTGTTTACTGAATGTTTTTGATAGGCCTGGTTACAACAGAGATTGCTTACTTTTATTCAGGAGAAAAGAAAGAATAGATTACTGGAGGAAATAGCATTGTCAGGTGTGGTTTTTTCTGAAACATAGGAGTCCTCTCCTGACATGCTGAATAATCTTTATCATAATGAAATTAAATTTTATGTTCTCTTCCATCAAATTTTAATTAAGAAAGTTCTCAACATACATTGGGTGAAATGTCACATTGACAGCAGTAGAAACAAATGAATAAAATGTTATCTGAGATCAACTTTTGGTTTTTCATAATTTTGATACACAGAATTTCAGGTTTTATGTGTAAACATATGTACTGAAAATTCAGTGAGCCATATTTCAAGGAAAAATGAGAATCTCCAGCAGATATTTGTTTATATGAATGAGCACTTCCTTCCAGAATTAAAAATCAAATCAGAATTTTTCTGGTTATTACAAAGCAAAATTGGTTCTTAAGCCCTATACAAAGTTAATTAATACATGCAGTCCTTCTTTCAAACTATGTAGTCACATCACCAAAAATTGCTAATACTGGTGTTTTTCCTCTCCCTAAAACAATTTCATCATAGTTCAGTCGATTATGTAGTACTACTAATAGTTTTTCTTCAGTGCTTGTTTTATCTCTAGACTTTGGGAAAGAGGAAGAATACATTATACAATCTACACATCACACTGTGAAGATCTTTGGTATTTAAGAAGTACTTCAGTTTTAAGGATTTACTAGGACACTGGAAACAAGACAAGAAAAAAAAATTAATCTCTAGGAATTCTGTAAAATATACCTATTGTGAAATGTCTGGGGGGAAAAATCAAAACACAACTGTATAGTCCAGTTAATGTTATATTATGAGATTATCTGAAGGACTGTACAGCAACCCAGATTTTTATTGCGTGGAGGATAGTTTTCACTGTCACAGTGAATGTGCCAAGTAAGAACTCTGACACTGACATAAAGTAAGAGAGAATGACAGTTTTGTTGAAATGGTGGCTCCCAGCAGCAAAAAGGAAGTTATTGCTTCATTGCTTGATATTCAAATTAATGTTATTCCACACTAAGCTATCATTAATGATATTGTTAAATATACTGCTCATTAATTAATGAAAAGTACTCTTAATTCTAATACATGGAGCTTACAATTTATCAGCTACACAAAATGTGATGTCCAATGATAAAAACAAGTCTCCTGTAGCATTCTACAGATATTTGAGGATCTTGAAATGTCAGAGAAAGAAATCCGTTATAGGTGGTATAAAAACATTGAGTAGACTGGTACTTTGCAGAACAGGGATAGAAATAGTCTGTACAGATCAGCTGCAATACTCAGTGAAGGTTTCTTAGTCTCTAGAGGAAGTTTCTGAGCAAAGTAGTCCATATACTCATCTCTGTTTGATCTTGATTGGATTGCTGTCCTGAAAGTTGTAAAAGGGAAATGGACATGCATAAAAGTATATATACACTTTTGTATTGATGTATTTATTTCTTAGGTTCAACCTTTGTGTACAGGCTCACAGATAACATTATCATAAAGTGAATATTTATAGAACAACTTAGGTTTGAAGAAGATCCAGGAGGTTGTCTGGAAGTCGCTACTCAAACTCTGAAGTTAGAGCCAATTCCGTCTCCAAAGATAGAAAATGCACAACTTTTCTGATGGTCTGGTCAGCTTCTGTTAGCTCAGGAAAGACCACAAAACAGAAAAAAAGCTGTTATTGCTGTAATTACTGCTTTCCAGATACTCTGGGATTTCATTTGACTTTCCAACACTTGTAACAAAGTACATTCTCTGTATTCTATAAAGCTTTCATTTAGTTCAGAAATAAAGCTTCTAGTTTCACTGCCTTTCACTAGGAGTTTTTGCAAATGTGTGGGCCTTGAATTATGCAGATTTACATGACTGCAGTTTTCACAGCTGTCAAACTGAGTTTGCATTTTAAAAAATTACTCAAGAATCATTTGGTGGAAAAGAACTTTACGTAGTTGTTTAGGTGACTAGATGTTTTTACCATAGCAATTTTGTAAATAACAGTATTAAGCAGCTCCGTTGTAAACAAACCAAAATACAGCATTTACTGCTAATTGCAGCTCATTACAGTTACACATTTTAAGCTTTTTTTGGGGAAAAAAGGAGGATAGTAAAAGTAGAATTTAGGGGTTTTTTTGGTTGGTTTTTTTTTACATTTATAATAACATACATAGATATGTGTGTGTATATATAATTATATATACTTACCCCTTCCTCTGCAGTCACTATATAGGACTACCTGGAAAGTTACGGTAGCAATAACAATTCAACATTAGCCATGCAGAGTGCACACACGTAGCAGGCTGCACTGGAAGGAGACAAAGTATCTTGGATACAGTGTAGGCACACTTGCTTCCTGACTGGCCCTGAGCAGCATTTCTGTCCCTACAGCTACTTCTCATTGTCCTCCCCTGGGGGGATTGATCTGCCAATGTCCTCACTCCCTGACTTCATCTGTCAAATAAGTTAGAAAAAAGTAATGTTAGAAATGTATTATAAAGTGCTTAGATTCACCAGATCATTTTGAAGAGGTCACCAGTAAGAATGCCTGTAGAAAAGTAGGAAAGAGGTGAAAACATCTAAAGCAACCAAACCAAACACACATTAAAGCTTACATTGTCTGTATTTCAGTTTGCAGTGTCAACAGTGATTTGATTATTGCTAACTAACAGCCAGACAACCTGGTGAGGGAGAAGAGCTTTTTGTGTGACATGAATTATGAGAAAAGTTAACACAAACTTCAAAGAAAATCTGAGAATTTTAAAGAGGTGTTTTGTTCCTTATCCATCTTAAAAATAGGAATCATGACTTACAACTGTGCTTCAGCTATATTTAGTACATTTAGGACAATTATTAAAACGTGAAGCTAATAGGCAGATTAAAAGGAGAATTGGATACATTACAAGCCAACCGTTCCATAATAACTAATACATTTTTAATTGCATCTTTCTGAAATGTAGGAAATTCTCCCACCTTCTCACACTTTTTGTCTGATAATATGTAAACACATAAAACTTCAAAAATTTCAAAGATTTGTGGTAATTTAATTTATCTTCCTTAATTTAAAATATCACATTATGAATATACCTTCATTTACTGCTTTGCCAATGTTTTACTTTGGACTGCACACACCTTTGCAGGTAATTAAAAGTAGCAGTTGCAAATGAAATAAATAAAATATAGCATTTTACCAGTGTGTTCAACTACATGTACGAGCGTGTGATAGGCAATTTCTCTGGCTGATACCTAAAATGTCATTGCCTGAGACAAACATTTTTTATTTTAAGAATAATGCAACTGGAATGTAAATGCTTTCTGCAAAAAACTCTCTATCCAATACTTTCATTAAACCTGTAAAATGAGTCTACCATTGCATTCTAGTTTTGGAAACTCTTAATGTATATTTCAAGGGCATATGCTGATTACATTTTGGTAACTAAAGAAACTATTACAATAGTTAACAAAAATATTGCAATATTTTAAATTTCTGTTTTAATACATTTCATTGCTTAGTTTGTAAAACTAAAATTCTCAAGCATTTTTTCTTTCTAGCATAGAGCTCTTGAGGATAAGATTTGTTCATTTCTGTACAGTATAAATATGTAAATTTTTTCTCCACAGTTTAAGATACACAATTACTTTATCATGCAATTCATTTAATCAAGATTTTCAGCAAGTTTTCAGAGCTTCAGTTGGCCCGTTGGCATTCTTGATGCAAACAGAACTTTATTGCCTTTTATAGATGGTTTAGAGTCAGACAAACAACTTTACAAGCTTGACTCTATTCTGGTCAGAGCACTGGATGGCTTATCCTGCATGGAAAGAGACGCTGTCTATTGGAAATTTGCAGAACTGCAGAAGATGCATTTGAAGTATTATGACATTTTCTTTCGTATCAGATTAAAGATTCCAGTGATTATTCGGTTTCTTTTGCCTTAAGTTGCATTGATTCTCTTAGAATTTTAGTTCTATTTTCTAATGGAACAGTTGGCCATTTAATTGGAAAAAAGATATTAAGAATCCCCATCTGCCTTCTTTTAGTAGTCTGGAATAAAACAAAGTGAAACACAAAAAATTTCTCTTGGCCTTAGGCCTTTCCAGATCAGAATTATATCTGAAGTTGTGGTGATTCTTTTCTTTCTCTAAAAGTATATGACAAGATGTGCTGACCTTGCAATGTATTTCCTCAAAGCAAAGCAAAATATCATGGACTCATAGAATAGTCTGGGTTGGAAGGCACCTTTAAGGGTCATATAGCCCAATGCCCCCTGCAATAAGCAGGGACATCTTCAACAAGATAGGCTGCTCAGAGCTCCGTCTAGCCTGACCTTGAATGTTTCCAGGAATGGGGATACAATTTGCTTTCTGGGCTGCAAGCACAGTTTGTTGGCTTATGTCCAACTTTTCATCCACCAGTCCCTCCAAGTACTTCTCCTCAGGGCTATTCTCAGTCTCTTGCACCCTCAGCCTGTATTGATGCTGGAGGTTGCCCTAACCCAGGTGCAGAACCTTGCACTTGGCCTTGTTGAACCTCGTGAGATTCACATGGGCCCATTTCTTGAGCTTGTTCCAATCCATCTGGATCAGGGGTCCTCAAACTTTTTAAACAGGTGGCCGGCGCGCGGATGAAGTGGCAGGTAGTCATCTGCAGCTGCTTGGTTACACCCCCCCCCCCCCCCCCCCCCCCCAACCCCCGGCGGGGGGTGGCAGGCAGGGGGTTCTGTAAACCCACGGGCCGGATATGGCCCCCCAGGGTCCTCAATCCAGCCCCCGGGCTGTAGTTTGAGGACCTCTGCTCTGCATAGTATCCTGTTCCTTAAGCATGTCAGCCGTGCCACTCTGCTTGGTGTCATCTGCAAATTTGCTGAGGATGCACTTGATCCCATGGTCTATGTCATTAATGAAGACATTAAACAGTGCTGGTCCCCATAGGGACCCCTGCAGGACACCACCTGTCACCGATCTCCACCTGGACATTGAGCCATTGACCACTACCTTCTGAATGTGACCATCCAAGCAATTCCTCATCCAAAGAACAGTCCATCTATCAAATCCATATCTCCAATTTATAACAATGCTGTGGGGGCCCACATCAAAGGCCTTACAAAAGTCCAGAGATATGACAACCACAGCTCTTTCCTTTTCCACTGATGTAGTCACTCTATCATAGAAGGCCACGAGGCTGATCAGGCAAGGCTTATGCTTGGTGAAGCCATGCTGGCTGCCTCAATCACAGAAACTGTTGTACATGATCATACAGGTTGTTAATCTAGGCAAGTCTCCTACCCCTGGCAGTCCTAAATCCTTCAGAAGAAGCTGAAAGAATACTCAAGGTGAACAAGCGGGAAGTAGCCTTCTTACAAAGGCACTGTGATAGATCATGAATAACACTCCATTATGCATTGTTTAAATCTTTTTCATAACCCTTTTTTAGTGGGTCTCTAAAATTTTAAATATTAAAAAAAAATAAAATTTTGTAACTCCATAAATGTGTCTCTGAAGACTTGCCCATGGTTTAGATTCTTTTTAAGATATTACAATTTTTACTTTTGGTTTTGTTTTTCTGAGGGGGAATAAAGATTGAAGTACAATTTAAAACTACACTTCCAGTAAAAATAAAACATTCTATGGACTTCATCATGCGTTTTATGAAAACAAGTTTTTCCTTGATGAAATTTAAGTTCGTCTTTACTTGCTTTTACTGCAGTTCCTTGATGTTCTCATATATCAAAAGGACGAAGTTTTGCATCTGTTCTCTGAAGCTTTGTGCATTTGGTGTGTTTCTTTTCAGTCGTCCTGTCTTACCTGTTCCTTTTTTTCTCACCTACTGGAGTCTGGTGTCTCTCCACAGGTTTACTTTCTATGTTTCTAATGATTCCTTCTACCTATTTCTAAGCTTACATTAGTATATGAGGTAGAGAAATATCCCATTTAATAAAGTCAGAATTATCCAGTTTCAGCCATCATCCATGTCTGTAATATCTCAGTTATTTTTTCCTTATACCCCCATTTTCCTGCCTCTCTTCTTCCTGTATGCATCACTAAACAGACACATCTTTGTGTACACCTGTGGTTTTCCTCCCCCTTCTCGTTTTATCTTTTGTTATTGCTTCTATTCAGAAGAAAATACCAAAATTGGAACTATTATACTCTGATTTCAATGACATTTTCAACTTTTGGAAGAAAATCACTTTTCCTTGCTTTGTAAAGATTGAAAAAAATTGTACTAGAAAGTTTCATGACAAAAAAAAAATCAAATTTAAAAAGGCAGAGAAAAACAGAGAAACAGTTTGATAGGGTTCTATGGAAATAAAGAAACAAACAAAAAAAAAAAAACAAAACACCCAAACCACCCAAATGATAAAAAATGTTCATTCCATGCTCTGCCTGATGGCTCCTAAAGCTACTCTGCGGCACTTTGTGCCATTGGAAGTTGTGTCGTTACTTGCACAGACAGTAGGATGTTGCCAACGGAGCAATAGGGCCAGGAATAAAAAAACACAAACAAACCAAAATTTTTTTAGTATTGCCATTGGTCTAATGTTTAATCCTTGCTCATAAGTCCATCCTTGGTTCTCCTATTCCAGTAGTTTGGATCAGAGTTTGTTTTATTTCTCTCATTTTTTCCTTTATTGCTTAGGACTGTGATGCTTGATTTCACTGACGACTTCTGCAGGGTGGGGTATAAGAATACCAGAAAGGAGAGAATGTTATACCATCTACTCTGCAAGTCTGTCTATGACAGTGGTGATAGCAGAGAGTGTTTAGGAAAAGCACGCAAGCTTGGTCTCTTTCTGTGCTCTGCTGACCCTCAAGCTCCACTGCAACTTTGATGATTTGACTGGGGACATTGCAAAGACTGTCCTCTTCTACTTCTTTCACTATCTATTTATGGAGCTATTGTCCATGATTTGTCTCATCTCTTCTCTATCCTGCTGATACTGTCTGCTGCTGTGACCTCTGCGCCAGGAAATTCCAGAAGTTCCCTGCCCCCTGTGTGAAAGAGTGCTGTGTTTTATTAATTTTAAATTGAATCTCTACTAGTCGTATTGTTTTACTCTAATTGTAGTATTGCAAGTTTTAATGAAAGTCAGTTCTGCATAAACTTTACTCATTACATTCCTGATGTTGCACATCTCAATTAGATGCCCTTTCAGTCGTCTTTACAGATGGAAGATATCCAAATGATCCTTTTATTCTCTCCTGGTATGGGCGTTTTTCTACATTCTTGTTCGTTATATTTGGCCTTCTCAACAATTTCTTTAGCTCTACTGTATCTTTTCTGAGATGCCAGGAACAAAAGCACACACAGTGCTTTAGCTTGTAGAAATTTCATACAATGGCAAAAGGACATTTTCTGCCTTGTTTTCAACAGTGCCATGCAGATAATTAGCAAAAACAGATGAAAAATGATTGTGGCTTTCAAATTGATGCTTTCAGGCTAAGGATCTCAGTCCAAACATGAGAGTTATACTGATGGAGTCCTTGGTCCTCTGAACCAAGAGGGGACCATTGGAATTCCTTTATCAGAGCTGCAGTGCAGAATTTAAAATCCCAGAGCAGACCATGTTGAAACCACAGCATGTTTAGACATACTCTTAGAGCTAGATATCTGAGAAACAATATCAACAAAGACACAGTATGAAGTAGAGATCTGTGAGTGCCGAGGGCCATGTACGACCTGTGTGAAAAATGAAACCACACTGTTAGCTATATTTAGGTATGGCTAGCCGTCCTGCAGTCATATTCCCCAAAGGCTGCTTAGCAGGTTTTTTTGAGCAAGACTTATCAGCACTACAGCTACATTTTAAAAAGGTTAAAATTTTATTCTTAATTGAACTGATCTTGCAGAGACTCAGAGGTGACAAAATCCTCAAATCGTAAGTGATAGATGAATTTCAGTTCCCTGCTCATTTTGTTGTTAGCCCAAATGCACATGGAACCACAACCACAAAGATGCACAACTGACAGTTTCAAACTATATGGGTAATCAATTAAAATAATTTCTCTCACAAGAAAGAGAATTGTGTTTGTTCTCAAGATTGGGATAATTGAAGTACTTCTGGTTTGACATACTGTTGCTCAGTGCTAGCCTTCACGATCTTCAGATGGTGATTGGCCTTAGATATTTTTGATCTATGTTTTTTCCTGTCTCTGGGAAAATATAAATCAGGAGATCATGAGTCTTAGGAAGCATAAACAGTCACAGATGCCCTTTGAGTCTCTTGCATTTTTATTACTTTTGAGTTAATGGCTGAACATGTTGAGAAATTTATGGTTTTGTTTTTTTTTTTTTTTAAATAGAAGTTTCCAAAGTAATCAGGACCTTTTAGAAACATAAAATTTTAAAAGGCTTAAGGATCTGAACTTCACTTTGTTAGTACATTACTTGTTTTGAGTTTTCCATTTTGGAAGATGGAATATCAAGAGTAAAGATATTAAAATCAGTTCTTAATATTAGCTTATTTTGAAGATACCTTTTAAAGACAAAAAACATTCACATGGATGTTTCACTGTTGCAAAGACAGAATTGTTTATTGTCTCCTATTATCCAGATAGAGTTGGTTGGAATTCCCTCTACTCTTAGAGAAATCAAATAGAGCAAGGGTCCTCAAACTTTTTAAACGGGGGGGGGGGGTGGCGCGCAGATGAAGTGGCAGGCAGTCATCTGCGGATGCTTGGTTTCCCCCCCCCCCCCCCCCCCCCCCCCGCAACCCCTGGTGGGGACGGGGATGGGGGGGTTCTGTAAATACCAGGGGCCGGATTGAGGACCCTGGGGGGCCATATCTGGCCCGCGGGCTGTAGTTTGAGGACCCCTGAAATAAAGCCTCGTATTTTTATAGCATTTTTTAAAAAAAAAAACAAAACAAAAAAACCCCAACTAGACATTATACAGACATTAGGGCAATCTATCATTGGAAATTGATCTGTTGCTAAATAATTATATTGGGTGGTTTATCAGGATTTATGCTGGCACATGATGAACCTTATAAAAATGACATGTATGGTATTTATTTACTTCCCTTTTAAACTGTCTTTTTCCCCAAGGAGGTAGATTTTCCTTGTAGATTGTTTCCCTTTACAAATGCGGGGCAAATTCTTCACTTAGAATCTGCCGTTAAGTATTCCTTTGGCTAGATCCTTCAACCAATGTAAAACCAAGTGGCTCAGCAATAGCAGCAGCAACAGGGCAGGAGCTGCCCAGCAAATCTTCCTGTTCTGTATGGCTCTGTGGGACACCTCTTCTACAGAGTTGGTCTTGCAAGAAGCAATGTCTCAGCTAGATGAGAGTAGAAATCTGGACCTTCATGAGGAAAAGCTAGTCAGGCATCCAGCCCAAGCAAACAAGCAAAAATTTTCAAGATAATTTTGTCTAAGTCTAAGCATGTTAATGGAGTGCATGAGATGATACTGATCATGTCTTCTTGACTAAAATTATGATTCAGTCATTAATCTAGAGTTCCAGTTGAACAACACATGATCTGTTACACCAAATATTACACAAAAAAAAGGATTGAAAATTCAAAAATTATCTGTAGGGATCTTTTTCTATATGTAAATATATAGATAAAAAGATGAAGTAAGTTACAGCAATATGGAACTGAAATATGGCTTTATTACAGGACATGAACCAGGCGATGTCACATTGCAGGAGAAAATCTTAAACTTGAGATTCTAATAATTAGTTTTAGATTTATGTTTGGAAAATTACTTTCCTGAGGGCAAAATAAAACATATATTTTGCAATGCCTTTATAGATTGCCTTTTTTTTTTCTCTTTTCTAAAACTAAAAAAATAAATAAGATCTCACATAAGAATAAAGTGTATGTTCTTATTAGAAACTGAGGAAATGGTATGTAGAGACTATATTTCCGAACAAATTTTGGCTTAAAAATTCTGTTTATTCTAATGACAATATAATTGTCACGTTCTTAAAACCGTATTTAAAATGTTGGACTAAGTGGGGTGATTTGCAGAACTCCCAGATAATTAAGAAATACTTTTTTGCATTTTTTCAGAAGTCTGCCAATACACTTTTATTTCCTTAGCTATACAGAGCATCTATACCAAGTGGAAGGCATAGATATCTTTGAATATACTCTCTTAATTGCAAAACTCTGTGTTTAGACGTTTACCTTTGGGAGTAGTAAGTGAAAGAAATCCTGCAGTAGCTGTTTTACATAAAATCTTGTAGACTGAAGCTTACAGAATGTTTTGTTGTCTTCTTGAGTGCTTTTCCTTTATTGTCTATCTGAGTTTATGCTCTTCCTCTTTTGGGGGAGGGGTGTGTGTGTGTGTGAGGGGAGAGTGCTAGGCAAATGTGCTGCCATAGCAACAGCTATCAGTTACCAGACGAAAAATCAGTGATGAAGTCCAAGCCTGACTTTTCGATTGTTACCTGAGGCTGGTTGTTTTCAAGGCTTTCTCAAGTTCTCAGTCTTTTCTAGTTTTCTTCATTGTATTCTCCAGAGGCTCAATGGGTGACCTAAAAGAAGGCCACCTGCCACAGTACCAGTGTTCCTCCCTTCACAGTCTAGTTTTATTCATCTGTAAAGGAAGGTCATTACCTCTTTTTCACTGTGTCTCAAATATTATTAATGCTTTTATTTTAAAACAGACTCTTTTGGGGAAACAGGAAGAAGTGCTCTGTTAATCTTCTTGCAGCAGTTTTATGTGATATTGTACAAACAAGATTGTCCCTCTGAGAGGTGACAATATTTTGCTTTCTTTCTTAGCAGTTTTCTGTACTGCATGATCATATTCCACATCATGAAAATTCTGTATAATTTCAATTTTCTTAGGTAAAAGGTATAAGTATTTTGTAAATTCAGGAAATAATATCTGAAACCAGTAAAATACTGCTCAAGAGCTGAATATATAGAATCTCCTTAAATTTTCACAGGTAAGTAGGAAATAAATAAAGACATTTTTCCGGATGTACTTGGTGAAATATAGGTGGGCTGCTTATACATGGGGATGTGTATGTATTGGTTAAGAGAGAGAGATGAGTCCTACAGTTATTCTGCAAGTATCCTAGAAGTTTTAAAAGAGGTAGCTGGTAACCTTGTTGTCAAAGTTAGCATAAAAACAGGGCTCTCATACACTTTCACATTGAGGAATGGGGCACCTGAACGAACCTTAATTTTGCCACAACCAAAACACTTTAACAGTGACTTCCATCTTCGTTAACCTGGAGAGTTATCACTCTAAATGAATCATGAATGAGGTAATCTTGGATACATTAAGCCAGCCTGTGGGCTGACAGATGCTGTTTCTTTGTGTGTTTCTTGTGTGAGAGTAAAAAGGAAATCACAAATTTACCGCTCAGGTTTCCTGTATCAATTTTGAACAGTGTTGTAAATTAACACACCATATAAAGGAACAATGAGAAGTCAGTCCAACCTAGTTTCAGGTAGAATTTTATTTAATGTAGATTCCTGTCTCCTTAACTATCCTGTGGCTATGAGAGTACACGTGCTGCCTTCAAGTAACAGATGAAACACCAAAAGCTGTAGCATTCAGGTACATATATTTTATGGAAGTAAGTAGGTATTGGTTGCTTCATTGAGACTTGCTGTTTCTCAGTGAATATCAAGACATTCAGTCTCAGCACAGAAATAAAGTATATGGATACTCCTGTTACCTGAGCTCCGTGGAAATTGAGGGATGGGATTTTTTTTCACAGAGGGCATTCCTGTTGCATGGGCTTTACTGGTTCATTGCCACAGTACATGTTAGACACTGGGTTACAACTGCTAAGATTATTAAGTGTTAGAATATTAATTCTCCTATTTCGAGCTTTGCCTGGAATCCCCTGTTTGCTAAGAATGGCACAGAGGATTATGTGATTAGTACATTTCTGTTGAGGATCCAGGAAACCTTCATGCACACCAAGTTTTTAATTTATTTTTGTTTGTGTTTTTTTCTTTCTTGTTTTGTTTTTGTTGGGTTTAGGTTTTTTGGTTTTGTTTTTTAATGACAGGGTATTTTGAAATGAATGAACTTGATGTGGTAGAATAGAACAGAGGTTTAATTTCCACAGAAACTTTTTCTGGTTGATATATTGGTTCTGATCCTTGGTTGCTTAAGTGAAAAGAGCACCAAGAACTGCTCTAGCGTGACTAGAGATTTCTCTTTATGGGTTACGTGTGGGATACAGCAAGCTCTTCATAATTTTTCTTGCCAGAGTGGACATCATTGGAGCATGCTGCATGCCAGTTTCTGACACGGCCCATAAGAAACCGTTCCGCCTGGCAACTACTAGACATTAAATTGTAATGAGAGCTAACGCTGCCCCAAAATCCTCCCTGATCTTGGGAATAGAAAGACAGAAGTTCTCCCTGCTGCCTTGAAAGCTGCCACTGCTTCAAATGTTCTTGAAGTAGTGCCCAATTGCTTGTTGTTTTCATTTGTTAATTTTGTCAGCATTTCCAGTATGAGAACATTACAAAGAGAGACGTTACACAGAAAATGCTGTCTTCTGTTTCAATAGGAAAGCCTGATTTTGACTGAACACTGATGTTAAGCAATACATTACCATGAAATCAGTCCTATGGAAATCAGGGGCTGAGCAGCTAAATCTCATGCTCAATGCCAAGTGAGCAGGGACCAGAACTGAGGATGAAGGTTAAAGTTAGGATTTGCAGAGTCTGAATGCTTGAATTTCAGACTGATTTTTCATTTCAAGGATACTTTAACAGATTCACTTGGTTCAACAGAAGGCAATCCTCTGGTTATTAGAATTAATACTAAAATATTCTATTATGGTCAGTACATTTATAATGAACACATGAATTATTAATGCCAATATTTCTTCTGTAGTTTTCTACAGTAGCAGTTGTGTATTTCCAAGCTAATGCAATCCTAGGATATGTCAAGCAATTTTTTTCCAGTAGAATTAGGGAGGTATTTAAGGGTATTGTACTAAAGACCAGTGTACAGTGTGCATCTGGTATTCCAGAGGGATAATGTCATACAGGAGCCAATGCAGAAAAGGGCTTCTAGGATGATCATGATGAAAAATAATTATTCTTATTGGCAGAGACTAAAAGTATTTGACTGAATTCACTCAGCTGAAAGCTCCCTATAAATACCTCAGGGAGCAAACATCAGAGAAAAAGAGTTATATAAACTAAAGGACTATGCTGGAACAAGAATACATTACTCTGAACTGGTCATGGATAGATTTACAGGAGGTTTTCTAAATATCCAGTCAATGAAATTCTGAATTATTTTCCAAACAGCATAGTGAGGGCAAAAAAGCAGCCCATTTTTAAAATGGGTTTGGATGACCTTTATTTAAGAGGATTATATGAAGTAAATACTTGCAATAGCTGAGGATGACACTTTCTGGTTCAGGCCTTCCCTTCAAGGCTAATTCTTGTGAAGACTTTTTATACAGTGAAAGTAGTGTATTGTCTTCCTTTTTTTTCTCTGTGGGAAAAAAAATAATATCTGTCTTTGCACATAGGAAGCCAGTGATTTGTGCAATTGTGCATCTCACCAGAATGAGTGCTGTTTGCAGAGGAAACCTGGATGCACGTTTCTAGAAGGGCTGAAGGAGCTCAGCACTGGATGTTGGGGGTAAGGAGGTTTCTGTACTGTGAGGAAATTGCTGTTAGCGCTAGGTTGAAATAAGGGAGCACCTGTCCTGGTAGCAGTGTTGGAGCTGGGTCTTCCTCCAGCTCTCCTCTATTCCGTCATTCCAAACTTCCTCACTCCAGTAAGTCTAAATGAGTAATTAGATAATATACTGCACTTTTAATTAACCCTAGCCACCTTCCGTCTTTCTTTTCTCCTATCTGTCTTTCTAAAGCCCAGCTAAACTCGTTTTCCTTGCAGAACATCAAGAGACAAAGGAAGTGCTTAACGTGGCCACCAGTAGGCATATTCCTGGCTCTAACATTAATTTATTCTTCGGTATCTCCCCAGCCTGATCCGCATCAACACATTCTTCAATTGCTTCTGCTGTTTGGTCATGGCACTCTCATTTCTGTATGAGTGAACTGCTTCATTAAATCTTTGCATTTTTCTTTGCTAAGAGATTTAATTGCTGTGTGTGTGTCAATATTTTACAGATGTTTACAGTGGTTATATCTAATTTAATTGGTTTCTTTAAGGGCTGCTAGGGCAATGTTATATGAATGCTCATTAGCAACATGAAATTGTTGAAAAGTTGGAGTATTTGATGGTTGTTCTTATTAAAGATATTCCAAGAAGTGAACTTTGGTGTTGCCTAGAAGCAAAATGAAGAAACAGACATTATTGAGGTGTATTGTATGCAGGGGAGGGTGTCCAACACTTCACACCCGATGCAGATTGCCTGTGATGGAGAAAGATAAAAATATATGAAAACACATTTTGCAGGTCTTTCAATTTGGACAGTTCTAGAAATAGCAGAAACAACAAATGCCTGTGCTTTCTTATACTGCATCACATGATAGTGCTCTTGTAAAGAATTAAACAAGTGAAATTTTTTTTACATACTCTCTACTGTGCAAAATTTTTTGCTTGGGAAAGAGCAGAAGCTTCACAAAGCATGTGGGCATGAGTACTACATTGGGAATATAGGGAATGGAAAAAGAATGGGGAATAAGGCACAGGTAGAGAAATAACAGAAGCTAAAACAGGGAAATTAAACACTGAAAGTATTAGCTAAGTGAACACCTGCCTTCTGGCTGCTGGAAAGTAACATTTCTCTTTCCACTTTGAGACTGATAATTCATTATTAAAGGTAGCATAATATTTTTCATTTATATTTCACTTTAACTGCACTGCAGGCAATCCTCATGTAAAGAAATAATTTCTCCGCAAAGCCCAAGAGGTTACAAATAATTGCTTTAATAGTAATTGAATTATGTCTTATTATCGGTATCTTATAAGAATTATATTTGAAAATGCACTAGTTATGATATGTAAGGTTTCAATTCTACTTAAAGTGATACATGCTTCACTTATATGTCAACAGAAATTAGTACTAAACCTAATGAAAACTATACATGTGCCTGTGTCTGCTCTCTTTAATGCCACTGTGAGTCTTGCAATTGAGTATGGCATTAGCATCCATACTACAGATTAACATTGCCATTGGGAACCAACATTAAAATTATGCTATACAATAACCATCTTTCAAATGCACGTCACAGCACAGATGCTCTAAACTTCTGTGTATAACACCATTATAGAAATCTGACACAAATTTTTGGCACTAAATTTCTTGACCCAAATGATTACTTCATTTCGCATCTATATATAGTATTAAAATGAAAAGGTCTATCCAGAACTGTAGTTCAGAAAATAGGTCAAAGAAAGATCATGGCACATCTACCACCTGGAGCTCATGAGCCTAATTCATACTCTAGTATGTGCAACAAAAATAAAGGGTGATGGGGACATCTTCTTCGAAATGGATTGAAGACCACAGAGTTAAGTAACCTGAAGTATAATTCTACTGCGGTCAGTTGCATTTTATGGAAGAATAAATAAGGATGTTGTGCAAAAAAAGGTTTCTAATCTTAACATTATTACTAAAAGTAAGATGTTAAAAAGGAGAGGGGAACAAAGTAGTGAAGCTGACTAGTTTGAAATGCATTATTCATGCATCAAATAGCATGACAAAAAATTTCACATAACTGACTCAATAGCTGCATATGTAAATATTTTCAGCAGTATTTTTATTCCCTTTATTTTAAACACACTAAAAATCCCAGGTATTATTAAACTTGACTGTTTTCGGGATCTAATCTAATTCTGCTGTTCATACTTATTCTACAACTAATATGGGATAGATTACCAAACCGATTCTGCATACAGCCTTGACTGTGATGCATTATTTTTACTGTTCACAGTGATTTTTTTGATATTTTATAGATGAATATATTATTAAATGATCAGGCTAAAATAAATGTCTTCATGTGAAATCTAAAGTAATTTTGCAGATACAGTTCAGTTTTGATGGATATGCCTCTTGTCCCACCAGGGATGGGGTGGAAAGGGAGAGAGGGAGGGAAGAGACAGAAAGACAGAGCACCTTTTCTTTGGTAATTTCAGTTAAATAACGTTGGGGTAGCCTTTATTTTTCTTGGGGGGGGGTGGTGGGGGGAGGGCGGAGATCCCACCCTCCCTTTACAGTGATTTCTGTAAGCCAATAAACATGATCTTGTTATACTTTTCAAATGATTATTAAGAATACTGATAGCTTTCTTCTTATCTTGGATTTATTTTCTCTTTCTTATTGTAAGTTATGAACTATTACAAAGTTTTTTATATCAAGGAGATAACAAGCTTGGCCTAATCTCTAGTGTGGCTTTAATGCAGCTGGGTGGCTATGATTCAGCAGCAACTAGACAAAGAGCCAGAAGGGTGAAACAATAACAGTGAAAAATTTAAAAGGCTACTTGTTTTAGAAGCCACATCTATTATGACTATAGACAAGTGAAGGTACGTGCTAGCCTTGACCTAATAAAAGGAATAGTGTAATGATTACCTATTCACATTAGACATTCATATTCCTGTAATAATAATTTATTTTGAGACCAACACCAAAACAAGCTGTTACACAATGGGGGATAGTGCTAGAGAGTTGCTCGCATCCTCTTCTTAGTGCTGAAGTTTTCCAGTAATTGCAAGGCTGGTATTACGAATATAAAAAGAACTATGTCTTGTAAAGAGGAGGAAATATGATCCTAAAACATATAATGTATGCATAGAATGGATGAAAAATCTTTTCACTGGGATTCACCTCACTGGCTGCAGTGTGTCAAAATGTACTTTGCTCTCCCATTTCTAGATTTGAAACTGCATTTGCCCTCCTTTTTCTGCATAACTTTTCTGAATAAAATATTTAAGTTGTGGCTAAAACAGACTAGAAATGTGTTATCTCTACACTTCAAGCTGAGAAAGGAATAAATTTTCTACTCCCTTGCCAAAGTGAAATGCTAAGAAGCAATTAGTTTCACTGATGCTTTGCTTACAGTTTCGGGCATTCCTTTCTGTTGAAAACTTCCTTCTGATCTTCATGCAGCGTTTTACTGTATGTCAAGCTGTATTTTAAACATCTGCAGAAGAAGTCAAGAAAATGGATTACTGGAAGACTGAGCTATTTTGTTACTGGCTCTCAGTCAGATTCAGTTCCTTCCTCTGCCTTGAAGAAATTTGCACTCCTGTTTCCCACTTCCCAGAAGAGTGCCCGTACTATCGGCATATTCAAAAAACTTGTTTCATGCGGCAACAAGTTATCACCAGGGCAGTGGGGATTACTTCTCAGTTGCAATATCAATAGCGATTTTAATGTCAAGAACTATTTAAGTACAATGTATTTAGAGGATAAGGTTATGAGAAGCTCCTTGGGATGCTAGTTTAGGGCACTCATTTTGGATAAGCAATACCAATTAATGCTTATGTATTTTGTACAAAATGCAGAAGGGTTAGGATTAGGAAGTACAGAAGGAGAGGATTAGACCTAGGTCAATGAAATTCAAATACAATTAGATCTAGTGAACACTGCAGTAGATACTTACAGGAGGTGCTATCATGAAGAATCATGTCTCCCCACCTCATCAAAACTAGTGAGCACTATGAATTTGTACAAAGTTTTGTGAAGAGTGACATTCATGAAATTGTTCTTTCTTGTTTATCCTTAAGATTGAATTATCAGTTAACTCCATTAGGTGAGTCATGGCAGCCATTAGAGTTTACTAAAGTTGGTATTTTGTAAATTTCAAAATATGTGGCTATGACTGCTTTTATCTTTTGGTATGGAAACTGTCTTCTAAGGATCCTGCCTTCATTTAAATACAAACATGAACATAAATATCACTCTCAGACAATAAAATTGATAAAATATTTTGGGGCTTTTTGTCAGAAGAAAGGAATATAATTAAGATGTTAATACTTGAAAAATACTGGATTTTGAAATCGAATTTGAACTATGATAAAGTAACCATAGAAAATATTAAACTGTGCCAAATGCCTTGCTAGAAGCATTTAGTAGCCCACTTCTCTTGTTAACATTTTCTTAATGGTTGTGATTGATAATTTATCATGTTGTATTGAAAGACCGAGGAGGTTTTGCATATTTTCTGAGGTGCAGTTTGGATTCAGGTTTACTAACTTAAAAAAAAAAGAGAAAGTATTATTTGGTCTAAAAGTACTGTTAAAGTAGAGTAGAATTTATCCCTAGCATAACAAAATATAATTCACATAATTTTACAAGTCTGCATTTTTTGTTTTCTTGTGATATCTTTCTAATTTACAGTATTCTATTGAAAATAATGCAGTGAAAAACCTTAACAAAAACAAGGCTTTCTAACTCAAAATTTAGAATTATCTTATTTTTATCATCTCTGGTGTAGCATGTGAACGATCTTCAAATTATATATATATTTACCTAGGTTTGTTGAGCAGATGTGGGATTAAGTATATGTTTAAAGAACTTCATTGAACAGAGGTCCATATCTTGTTAAATTCATATGCCTAAATGTATGACTAAGTATGTGTAAGTATGTATAAGTGTGTGTAAGTAGCTTGATAGTGTTAATGTATGAATGTAGTGTGGTTATTGATACGTAAGTAATTTTCCTTTAAATTATCAGCTCTACTGAATCATAAAGTGAGTGGTTGCCCAGTTAGTTGCGTGATTTCCTGTTTCACATGTGGAATAGATTTACCTCAAAAATATCTTCTCTTGCTATTAAATAATAATAATATAAACAGATAAGAAAATGGATTTGTTCTCAGGAAATGAAGGAAATCTATTGAGCTACAGCAGCAATAGCAACAAGAATGAAATTGTACATCAGCTCATGTAATCAGCAATCAAAGTTAAGTTTATGATACTCAAGAGGAAATGGACAATAAAACCCATTTCAAATAAAATGAAGGAAGTGATTTTCACTTCTTTCTTGCTCATCCATTTCTTCAGGAAAGTGTCAGTAGTTGTCCTTTCCATTTTGCCTGCGAGGCAGATGAAAGGATCCTCAGATTAATTACTGCTCGGTTGTGACAGGCTTGGGAGATGGTTTCTATTCCAGAACCTATTTTTTGCCTTCTTTTTTTTTTTTTTTTTTAATCGTGGCTTCCTTTATTTCTATCTGATCTGAGTCACCACTGTGGAATGAAAATAAAAGCTTTCTGTATACTGCCCAGACTGCCACAAACTTTATCCTGATGGTAGCACAGGATTAGATATAGATCTTTTTCTTAAGCATTTGTATCATGTTTGTAGCAGACCCTCTACTCCATGGAGAAAGTCTGAGATCTTTCCCAAAGCACCTTGACGTGCAGTGAAATATTGGTATTTGAATTAGAGCCTAATCAGGAGCAGCAGAGAAAGTGACGTGTTTCAGCTCTGTCTTTTTTGTAGCCAATTACTTCAGGCTCCTAGTGTTCATGTCTTCCATGTACTTTCTTTAATTAGCACTTTATTAGTTTGGCTTCAGAGAGCCAGTTCTGGAGAAAACTTTCCTGAAGCTGCCAAATGGTCACAAGCAGGAGGTGATTAAATTTAGTCTAAGCAATAGGCATCTGCATGCATTCTTTGAATCTCAGTGTGCTTTAAAAGATGTGTTCCCAATAATTTATGCCCAGAGGCATGTTATGCTGTCAGTAAATGCATCTGAAAAACTGTTTCACATTATTACCACTGTCTATGTGCTATTCATTTAGATCTATTTTAATAATGGGATTCTTGACTCCTCCCCATTAGGCTTAAGTTGATTTATGTTAATGGCAAAAGAAATATGAGATACAGGGGCCTAATTTTTGGTAGATTGCACGGGGGGAAAACCAGCAATTTCTGTTTAATACAATCCTTTTTTATTGCTTCCATTATGGGTGATCTGTTCTCTTCATTTTATAGCTATTAGCCCCTGATATTGTCTTCAGAGATGATTATTGAGGAAGACTGCGCTAGTCAAAATAGCAAAGGAATTGAATAAACACAGATGATTTATTAAAACACAGACCGTTTTTTTCTCTATTGATAAATGGTAAATTCAGTAGAAGTTGCAGTTGTAAATCCTATGTGTTTTGTAATAGCACAAATGGTAGTAATGTCAGAATTATTTTTTTTTTTTTAATGAAAGGTTAGATGCCTGGTCAGGCTCCTTGACTCATCAGGTAGATGCCTGTTGCGTGGTACGCCTCGGAGGGCAGGCAGCAAGCAGGCAGGGAAGGCTTTCTGAGGGCAAATGGAGGTAAAGCACAAACAGGGACATTTCTTATTTAAATAGTATTGGGTTTATTCCATTTCTCAGTGACTGATACCAAGCAAGTGAATTTGCTTGGGTTTTGGTTTGGGTTTTTTTGTTTGTTTGGGTTTTTTTCACCAACCCTGGTCAGCAAGTTTATGCACAGACAGGGTAGAGCTCCTGAGAGGAAGAATCTGTGTTTCAGGGTCTCTGGGTGGCACCTACTGCCAACTATTTCCCTTGTTACTATCGCTTTGCATTTTCCCTCACTGGCATTGTAGTCTGGAGGATGCACAGCATGACCACGGTATTCTAGCTGCTGGAATATCCTTTTGGCAGTTAAATGAAATTTTTGAATGCTACAACAGAAGTTACTGAACATGCGCTTTCCCATTTAATAGCAGTGTTATGCATGAACAGGTGACTCATGGCTTTGCTAGTTCAAGAGCATGAGTTCTGGAAGAAGCTGTTGAAAGGGATGATTATTTACTAGCAGTTTAGAAGGTCTGTGTGTTGGTTCATAGTTATACTATGCCTCAACTGGTTTAAACAAACAAAAATATTAAAAGAATGCAAAAGCATTTATTTTGAATCACTTTTTGGTTTTATATCATACCTAAAAGAAGCATTTTATTGTAGTTAATAAAAGCCACAAACAAATTAAGAACTTGATTCACTATCCTGTACATAAATAGAATGCATGTATTCGGTAGACTCATTTGTATTTTTAAAGGAGGACACACAGGTCAGCAACCTGTTCTGACATACACCTTAAACAGTCATTTATATCTGTGCTGAGGGAGTACACACTGCTGTGGAAGCCTAACCTGAGGGCACAGTCCTGGGTTTCTTTACACGCACCTCTCAAATGTAAAGGAAGTGATTAATGGTGAATTTTATCTTAACACTAGCCAATAGCATTTTGTTCTTTATAGACAATACCTTAGAAAGAATAGTGAAGAAATACCTGTTGGTGAAAACAACTAGAATATAGTGTTCAATCAGCTGTTATCATAGCTATTAAAATAAATCTTTTTTTTCCTAACCACTATATTTTTGTAATAGTCCACAACAGCAAAAATCCCAAACAACCCATTTTTAATATCAGTCAAGATTAGTTTTACAACAGTCTTACAGCTAAGTGTTTATCTGCTTTTACTGCTATCAGTCTCATATTTTGACTGAGTTCAGTGACTTGTGATGCCATGATCATGCATTTTCAGCTGGTAGGTGGCAGAACTTCCTTGGAAATGAGCAAGGATTAACATTTAACTTTATTCATCGACAGCACCGATAGCACTAAGACTAGCTGAGATTTGACGTGATCATTAGAATGCTTTAGCTAACAATAGCTAGAGCTCTCACTAGTGCTGTCATGTCTTAAAAGCAAAGCTGCTGCACTATGCATGAATATAGCTGCAAACTTACTTGTGAAAAGCAGAAATTTATATAGTTTCTGCACCCACTCTGGTGCTTTTAAAACAGCATTAAATCTCTTCTGGATTGCAATTGGTAGGTTTAGAATTGGCACTACTTGTAATGTGAGGGTTTCTCCCAAACCCAGAAAAGGAAAACACTATGAAGCTGCATCCAATGGTGTCTTGGGGAGAAAAACTGAGGATGCTTTTTAAAAGATAAGCACAAACCTCCAGCTAGTGCTCACTGAGTACAGAAGGAAGCACATCAGGTGAATCGCAGGTCTTAACATACACTTTCTTGTGCAGCCTTAAGTGAGTCCAGGGACAAACTCGTGCTATGAAAAATTAAGGTGAAATTGTCTTCCCATGCTGTATGGACACATTTCTACTGCCAAACCAATGCATATTACATAAAAAAAAAAATCTGTGAATGTATGCAGTGAAAGAAATCAGCAAACATGCATTTACAGTGTATGAAAGATCTGAATTCTGACTATTAAATGCATCATCAGTAACATCCATATTACACACTTTATTCAGCTCAGTGTTTTCAGTGTTAGTCTGTACACTTTATGTTCAGCATGAAAACAATTTCTTTATCTAATCATCTATCTTCTATATAGCTATAAATTTTATTTCAAAATTCTTTCCCTAAATCAGTTTGTGCCGCTTCTGTAACATAAACAGAAAATATAAAATATTTCACTAATTGGTGAAATACATCTACCTCTAGGGGTAAATAGAGCTCAAAGTAAAGAAAACCTCAAATATCTCAGGCACAAAAGAAGTAGAATGACTTCTTCAGTTCAAAATAATGGCGTAATATTTATTTTTCAAATTACAATTAAACATGCTGGAATTTTACCAAGACACAAGCTACTTGGCATAAAGGACAACAGATAGACAGCTCATCCATGGATCAAGGGTAGTATACATAGTTGAATAAGAAAGTATATATTAGAGTTTTATGGATTATATGTCACAATATTTTCAAATACTTAGCCTTCTAAACCTAGGATTTCAGTGTGTTAGTTATTTCTGAGTAGCAGGGAAAAAATGTTCTTGTATGAGTTAGAAAATACTTATGGCTGCAACTGGTAGTTGGTCAAAATAGATCGTTAAAGGTTTTATCTTTCTGATTTGGGTGATTATATCTTATTTTGATTTTGTTCTGTCAGACTTAAGAGGGAGATTACTTAAATTACATGGATTTAAAATACCTTCACTGCTTTTTCATTAGCTTGTCAAAATCTTGTGTTAATAGTGTATGATGTTGCATAGGCATTTAAACTTCATTGACTGCCTAAAATTATTTTCTGCTCGTGTCTAAAGTTAATGGTGATCTAGATTGTAGACCCACTATAATTTTTTTAAGTAGCAACATTATTTATATAAGACAAAGAGCTCAAAATATATCACAAATGATAGCTGATTAAAGTTCAAAGCAAGAATTTTAGAAAACAGTGTATTTCACTCCATACACAGTATTTTTTCAGTTTAACTCAAATTTAATAGGAATTATTATTATATATATGTATATGTATATATATTTATGTATATTTATTGTATCCAAAAAAGGAGGACAAGCAGAAGTGAGTAAGTGAAGAAAGGGCTTACAGTACTGGCATGCATTAAGTTTAGCTGATTCTGAGAGTTTAAAGTGAATTGCTTGAAGTCAAGGGAAACTGAGAAATGAAATTCAGAAACAGCTTCTAGCGTCTTTATTCTTATCACCAAATGCCTCTCAGCATTTTTAAAAAGTGTTTTCTTTCTGAAAACGGAAAAAATGCTGAAAACCTGTTGCTGCTCGTACTTGTATTTAATCTATTTTTTGGGTTATTAAACCCACAATTTTGGTCACATCAGACATTTTAATTTTATTTGGTATGATGAAAAAGTAATGAAAAATAATAGACCTGTTTTATCATTACTAAAATAAGAAAATTCTTATTCTTTTGAGTTTGAGAATTTTTTATTTAATTCACATAAAATCAATCTTAAAGCCAGAATAAGAATTTATATCAGCTTATCTGTCACTAGAGCTGTGTTAGACTAAAAAGCAAACAAGATTGTTGGGATTTCAGCTATATAAGTAAGTGGTGTCTGCCAGAAAGCATGAAAAATGACAATTAATTTTTTTATTACTTTCCTGTAAAACTACTTCTGATTTACAGTAATACATAATACAGAAATACATAATTGTGAACATTTTAAATTTAACATATTAAAATAATAGACTTATAATATGAATAATGTGTATAATATATAAACCAGATATAAAGTTAATGGTGATTAATCTTTTCTAAAAGCTAGAACATTGTTAAATGATCAGGTTTGGTGTATAAATGCAAACTGGTTTTGTCAGTTTATGGAATAGGTTTACTAAT
This sequence comes from Falco peregrinus, assembly GCF_023634155.1. NCBI lineage: Eukaryota > Metazoa > Chordata > Aves > Falconiformes > Falconidae > Falco > Falco peregrinus. Next base: position 67,415,127 of record NC_073723.1, read on the forward strand.
GAGAAAGGAAATGGACATTATATGTGGCCTCATTTAAATAAATGTCTAATATTTAATCTTCTTTAAATGTTTAAGGTCTTCCTCTTTCCTTTCCTCCTTTTTCTAATGATATTCTTCTATTTGTATTTTATATTTTATTTTATTGTTCTCCCAATTCTGATGTTAGCGCTTGAGTGGCTCTCCATCAATTCTTTCTTTGGGGATCTCTTTTGTTGTGATTCATTTAGCGTTTGTCTCTAAGTTCATCATGTTGTTGCTCACTGGGAAACAAGTAACAGAAAATAATGAAAGGAGCCAAGTGCAGCCAGCAAGTACAGAAGATAAAATATCAACATCATCTGGAAGCGAGGCACGACAGGGTAGCCCAAAAGAATCCACATCTTCACTTTCAAGTAACACCATTACATACATGAAAATTAAAAGAAAGAAAATACCCGAAGCTGATAACGGCAGCTAAGTGGTATTGACTAAAGTGAGAAGCAAGTGGCAGTGACCTGAGATTTCAGGTGACACAGTCAGAGTAGCAAGCTAAAAATAAGAGATTCATCAAATAGATACAATGCAGCCAAGATTATCATCTTGCAGGAAAGTGAAAATAAGTATTGTGCATATATATTCAAAAATACAACTGTCAAAAAACCTGAAAGGAAATCCTATCTTATTTGTATGCTATTTTCCTTCAATTTTGTGGGAAACAATGCTCTTTACAATATGGGGTTAGAGACTTCGCTGGAATTTTCTTTGAAAGTGATACAGAAACAGAATAACTTTCTGTGTCAGGTTTGGGAAGAGCAAAGAAAAAAATAAAAAGGAGAAAATGGGGAATTAAGATTATCTTGCTGAGGAGCGTAAAGCATATTGTACAATTGCATGCTATTGGCAGTTTAATACCCAGAGGCTGTAGCTGTATTTGGCCACTGATGTTTCAAGGACTACCCTTTTTCGCATATAACATTAAAAACCTTGCTTGCTTATTCTGTGGTCTGTCTAGCATGACTTAGGTACTGTACAATTGTTTCAGAATGTCTTTCTTATGAGAATATATTTGCAAAAGGATCTGAAAAATTTCTGTTTCCTCTTTGTTGTCGTCTTCTTCTTTCCCCTTTCTCTTTTTCTTCCTTTCTGTCTTTTTTGTTTTATTTATGTGTGTGTGTGTGTGTGTGTAATTTCTATAAAATTAACTCTTAATTTAACATTTCTTAAAACGGGATGAGTACTGGAGTGGCACTCTGGTAATCCTGATTTTACTCCTGGCTCTGCCACTGTATAACTACAATTACATTTCTAAAGGTCCTTGAGCCTCAGTCTTCCCATGTGTAAAATAGAAATAATAATTCAGAAATACTCCCTAAATGTAGGCATTTCTTGGTATTTTTTTAAAAAGAAATTTAATAATCACACGTAAAATGGACAGGCAGAAGGATTCCTTTGTTATTAAATGGACAAGAAAACAAAAAATAGTTTTGTTTCCCATAGTCACTTTTATACAGATCATTAAGTCAGAAGCAGAACAACGCAAAGTGAGAAAGCAGAAAAGAAGCATTCCCCATGAGCGTGTCTAAACCTCACAATGTGGGCAGTCCGTTCAGGACACCGTTCGCTTTATTATATGATATCTTCACATATATGAGCAAGCTGTGGAGGGATGGAAGGGGGAGACAGCACTATAGTGTCAGTCTCTTCTTCCAAGTAACAAGTGACAAGACAGTCTGAATTCCCCTGGCCTAAAGTTGTGCCAGGGGAAGTTTAGACTGGATATTAGGAAACATTTCTTTACCAAGAGGGTTATCAAGCTCTGGCACAGGCTGCACAAGGAAGTGGTTGAGTCACATCCATGGAGGCATTTAAAAGACATGTAGATGTGGCACTTAGGGATGTGGTTTAGTAATGGACTTGGCAGTGTTAATGGTTGGATTCTATGATCCTAAGGGTTTTTTTCAACCTAAGTGATACTATGTCTCTGTGTTGCAGAGTGACTTAGTGCCTCAGCCTTTATTTATGGTGGGTTAACCTTGGCTGACCACCAGGTGCCCACCAAGCCACTCCATCACTCCCCATTCTGAACAGGACAGTAAAAGGAAATATGACAAAAAACTCATCAATAGAGATAAAGACAGGAAGATCACTTACCAATTACTGTCACTGGTAAAATAGACTCTTCTTAGGGAAGTTAATTTAATTTATTTCCAATCAATCAAAGTAGGATAAAGATAAATAAAAACAGTTCTTAAAACACCTTCCTCCTACCCATCCCTTCTTCCCAGGGTCAGCTTCACTCCCAACTCTTCTACCTCCTCTCCCTGAGTGGTGCAGGGGAATGGGGAATGACAGTTGTGGTCAGCCCAAAACAGCTCTTCTCTGCCACTCCTTCCTCCTCACACTGTTTCCCTGCTCCAGCATGGGGTACCACCCATGGGATTCAGTCTTTCACCAACTTTTTCAACATGGATCCTTCCCATGGGCTACAGTTCTTCAAAAACTTCTCCAGTATTTGTTTTTCCATGAGGTACAGTTCTTCATGAATGGACTGCTCCAGTGTGGGTCCCATATAGAATCAAAAGTCTTGCCAGAAAACCTGCTCCTGTGTGGATTCCTCTCCATGGACTGCAGTTCCTGCCAGAGGCCTGCTCCAGCATGGGTTCTCCAGCGGGTCATAGCCTCCTTTGGGCACATTTGCCTGCACTGGTGTGGGGTTTTCCGTGGGCTGCAGGTGGATATCAGCTCCACTGTAGACCTCCATGGGCTGCAGGTGGACAACCTGTGTCACTGTGGTCTTCACCATAGGCTGCAGGGAAATCTCTGCTCTGGTGTCTGGAACACCTCCCCGCCCCCTCCCTGTCCCCCCTCCCCCACCAGCTTCACTGGCCTTGGCATCTGCAGAACTGTTTCTCTCTCATTTTCTCACTCTCCTCTCCCAGCTGCTGTTAAGTGCCTTTTTTTACCCCTTCTTGAATATGTTATCACAGAAGCACTACCAACACCTCTCGATTCAGCTTTGGCCAGAAGTGAGTCAGTCTTGGAACCAGCTGGACAGCTGGAACTGACTCTGTCCAACATAGGGGCAGCTTCTGGTATCTTTGCACAGAAGCCACCTCTGCAGCCTCTCTTCTACCAAAATCTCGCCATGTAAACCCAATACAGCCTTGCAACATGAGAAGTCATACTGCAAAACTCTTCCTGTAATCCTGTAGCTTGCCTTTTACAAGGAACTCCACACCCCTTCACAGACCCACCATGAGGATGCTATGGCAGTGCCTTTAGCCTCCCATCCCAAGTGCTCATCTTCCTGTGGTTTTTCAGACATGGAATCTGAACCACTGGTATGCTGGGTTTTCTGTGGGAAGGGATTGCCTTTGCTACTCACATTGTTAGGTTCTTCGTCTGTCTCCGTTCCTTCACCTTGTAGCTTCCAGTCTGTAACTCTGTACTAAGACGTCTTCACCCTTCCCACCACAACTTTTGGTTTATAACTCCACAGTCTAGTAGTAATATCTACATATTCAACAAAAATTACCTTATAACAGACATGCATAAAGCTTAATCAATCAGTGTGCAACTGATTGTATCGGGTCAAACATGCTCCAAGCATGGGCAGGTAGACCCAGTGGGCAGTTTGAGTGGGCCGTGGTGAGAAATGTATAGCTACTAAGCAAAAAGTATGTGGGGGAAATTGCCTCCTGGACTGGGAAGGATGTCTAAGAGACAATACTAATTCGGAGGCTGTTGTTGCTTCTCTCCCAAGCTGTCCACTTGGAAGAGGTTTTAATTTTCTGGTTTGCTTTCTCTCTTGCTTTCTCCATGTTCTTTTGATGTTTGGTTTTCTTTGGGTTTTTTTTTTCCTTTTCTCTTCCACCCCTGAACCTCATAAGGTAACTTTGAAAGGGTTGTATGCCATTAGCTTATCAGTTTATCACTGTGGTTTGCAAGCCAAGGCATCATGAAAGATGTACTCACAATAATTTGAGTACTTGACATCATTGTGGATGCCCACAGCATGCAGGGGAGTTGAAAGTCTGAGAAGCTTCTGGTACCATTTGGATATGAGGAATATGCCTCTGGGCTCAAAATTCATGTTTAATTTACAGACACGCCTACAGAGTGACATATATGCCCTGATAATTCTGTTAAATTCTGACAGCTCCTGATAGTAAACAGAATTTTCCTCTACAAGGTATCTAAACTATTTAAAGGGATAACATCCTTATATTTTACCATAAATTTGAAAATTATTTCGTTTTAGAATAGCCCTTACCTGTTCACAAGAGAAAGCTGGTGAAGTTCAGTTCTTGAATCAAAGTAGTTCATACAAGGTTTTCTAGAAAAGGATACAGTAAGCAATGCCTGACTACATTTAAGTTATTTACTTAGGTCCCTTCTAATTCTGGACCTATAACTCAAGTACCTATAAATGATAGAAAAGTTTGTGGTAGTTAAAAAAAAAAAAAAAGTTGTCTTAAAAATAGAAATTCCACCTGAAATAATTTCTTTTTCCTCTTTTATTTATTTGTTTATTTACTTTATTTTATTTTCAGATTTTGGCTGGAAAAGTAACAATAAAAAAATCTGTAAATTCATTATTTTCATCAGCCTAGGGAAACTATTTAGCTGTTCCTTAAACACTGCTTGTTACACATCAAAAATGCTTTCATTTTTAGTTGTCAGAAGCTGGAATAGTTTTTCAGTTTTGTTTTGTTTTGTTTTTCTGAAGTGACAAAACGTTAAAACTAGTTTGATGAAGTGTTCTATTTTTATGAAATGTTTTGGTGAGGAGCAAAAGGCCATAACCTAAACAATGCCAGTATCAATATTTAGGTATCAGTCTCATAGAAGCAATATTGCTAATTGTAAAACAATTTTAAATGTATCTATCTCTGGTACAGATCTCTGATACTTTTGTAGGTGCAATGAATATATTGATACAGCATTTTGTGGCTTAATTGCTATTCTTCTTGCTCTGTCAAGTTGTAATATATGGAAAATACTGCAGACTTCTATTCCCTGATGACCTATTGAGTACATGAAAAATTGAGGATCTTCAGCTTGCATTTTAATAGTTTGCATCTGACTTAGATTTGTCAGGCATTTGGTTGTGTGTTCAAATTGAATAGTGGTATTTTCAATTGTGACTTAATCAGAGAAGAATAAAATACTGAGTAGCTCAACCCATTTTGCACACTCAGCTGTACATTTTGTGGATAAAAATGTGGCTATAAAACTAGACTTCTAGGTTTCTAAGGTTTGTAATCACTAATAGTTGTTCTGAAAAATGGTTGCAAACTACACTGAGAATGAAATCTGAGAAAAAAAAGAAGTAACATTTGTGGAATCAATTTTTTTAAGTTTTCAAGTTCCTGTTTTTGTATGAGTGAAAGTTCAGATGTGGTTGGTTCAGCTGAGATTTTCACCAAGATGCTGCAGACTGGCATTCTGTCTCACCATGTTACACATCTGTTCCTTTTGCTGAGACACTAGCCATTTCCTGTTGTGATATACTCATAAAAAAAATATCTGGAAAGGCTATTCTTTGTGTTTGACATTAACCTTCTTAACATGAACAATTCTTAATATTTTTTTTTAAATGCCTTAACATATAGGTAGCCAAGAGGTGGCAGTAGTCCATCCTGTATTTACTTTATGCTTTATCATTAGAAGTATATGCGTGCTTTACTGTGACAGACACATTTTGAGTTTTCAATTGTCTAGCATTCTAAATACAGCTCCCATTCAACCAAAGTCTCAAAGGTCTTTGTTAGAACTAGAGGAAAGTAAGTATCTCCTTTAAAGACTCCAATCTTCTGAAGATAGCAAGACAGGTGCTTAGAAAGTATGTAACTGGGCAGGTAGGAGTGAGACCAAGGTAAGCCTTTGATCATCATGCATAGTGGGATGACAAGTCCAACCTGTTCTCCCAAGATTAAGCATCCCCTAAAGGCCTGCAGAGCCCTGCAGTGTGGTTACATGCAGCTCAGCAGCTTTGTGAGGTCCATGTCCCAACAAACACAATTATCAGTGTTACAAATGTTTGTTGCTGAAATTTTCCCATAATAACCACAGGGGAAGGCATGGAAGAGAAATGAGGATGGCCAGCTGGCAATAGGGCCAAGGTCAGGCATCAAGGATGAGTTTTTCTGCCCCCCAGCATAAAGGTTGTCCCTGTAAAGGTAAGCAGGAAAGTGTGGCTGGAGAAGCAGGTGATTATTTTCACCTAGGCTTTGCTTTGCCTCCAACCTTTCTGCCTTGCAGTAAGCACATAGCCGACTGTGAGGAAGGGCTTCAGATGGGGAGCGAGCTGATATGAAGAACAGTGCAAGACTGGCTGAGGCACGTGAGAGCTGGTGGATAACTTTCTTATCTCACAAATAAAAAACTTTGCCAGGGAAATAGGGTGACTGGCTGGACTTTTTCCCCAAACACATAACTCTTTCCTTCTGCCTTTGTAAACTGAGGGATGGATGGATAAGCTCTGAGGAACAAGACAGGTCTCTCCTTCATCTGTGAGTGCAGGACCATGGCAAAACCACCCCTACGGTCAGAGATACGGTGTGCTGCTTTCTTAGTAAGAAACATATATTGATGAATAACAATATTACCAACCAGTCCATAAATAACTGGCAGTTTCTACTCCCTGGAGGCAACAGCCAAAGGAATATAATTATACCAGGACCCGGAATGTGATACAGATACTTTTGAACAAATTCAGAAACAAAATTCAGGTTTGAGGCCAAGCACCTCTGTGTGAAGACCACCTGTGATGAGCAAGTCCGTAACAGCATACTCAGTGTGATAAAACACAGTGTTTCTGTGGTAGAATGAATTTGGTCCATATCTTCAGAAACAGCTAATCAGAAATGAGCTGACTTCTTTACCAAGAAAAAACAACTGAAGTACGGACAATGCAGCAGCAGCAGCCAGGATTCTGTCAAAAGACAGGTAGTTACACAATCCCTTAAAAACAAAAATATGGTGTTTTTTGCTTACTTATGGGAAAGTTCCGGAATAGTCAGCCACAGGTCATAAGGTCTGTTTAAATATTGATAACAGATATTGAGAAAAAACTCAATCAATGGACCAATAAACAGGAAGGCAGGCCTGAGAGAGGAACTGAAGGGTATGTTTATTCTAGAGGCTGGATTTTTTTTAATAGAGATGCACAGTACGTACAGCTGAAGATTGTATATAGCTCACACAACATTTGGCTCAGTCTATGAAATGAGCAAAATTAGCTGGTTGTGGAAGTCATCAAAGGAAGTTGCCTGGCACAGTTAGACTTTTGCAATTTGATTTTTTTTCTGATTAGTCCTAGTATAAACCACTCGGTTCCTGCACCATTTAGGTGAATATCTGAGGCATGGAGAAATTTACTGAATTCTATTTTAGGGCCAGACTGAGACCTTGCAGAATGTGCTTGTACAATCTGTGATACCGTGGCTACTGGAGTGGAGGTTTCCATGTAGGGTATAAGAAGAAAAAGGTGCAATGTGGCTGAGTAGTGCAAAAGCCTGCAGTGGGAAGCCCAGATTTAGCATCTCTACCCTCAGTCTCTGAACACATAAAATAAGAGAGGACAAAAACTGTAGGACTATGGGAAAATATAAGTTGTGCAAAACTACTGCACCACAGATTTGCTTCTAACAGTATGTGGCTGTACCGAGAGGTTGCATTTTCACAGGGAGGGAGTTACTACAGGAAAGGGGTGTCAGTTCATGACAGTGCTGTTTACAGACATGTATTACCAATCTCCTGGTAAATCAGGATTTAATTTCTTCAGGGTTGGTTTTGTTATTCCACATGGAAATAGGTGGCCATTAAGTTAGGGTTGTTAATGGTGAAATCTGAAAGCATAAACAGGTGTAAAAGTTCCACCTACAGAAGGTAAATCAATGGTTTATATGTGCTAAATTGTTACATTTTATCCTTTTTTTCAGGGTTATATTTATGGGTCACAGTAGGTGGAGACCAGCTGTGATATCAAAATATTGTAGCATTGGCTTGTAGCAGGTTCATTCTTTTTCTGAGTTTTCTTGGGTGGGGATTTATTAGAAGGGAAACTGTCCACAAGATAGGAACCATTAAAGTAGGAATCATGACTTGCACTGTATAGGTTATTGCAAATAGTTCCCAGAAGAAGTAATAAGGTTGTGGCCTAAGTAAAACATAAAACTCTTCATTACATTTTGTTCTACTAGGGTTTTTTGGGGGAAAAGGCACTTGGATCAAAATGAAATTAGATTTACTTTTTTTTAGCCTGCATTTTTTAATTAAAACTTTGTAAAGTTTTTACTTAAAAGGTATTTATAGGGTAATACACTTTTTTTTTCTACCCTCAGATAGTTATAAACTACTATTTTTCCATATCAAATAAATTCAGATTTGGATTTTTTAAGGTGGGGACTGCCTCTGACTGTGTTTTTAATGTTCCTGGCACAATGTGAATATCCACCCTACGGTATGAAGCGTAAATAAGTGATGTTTATGGCCATGGAAAACTTTGCAATTCCATTCTTCTCTTAACTAAGATTTCTAAAGATCTAAACTATAGAATAAATAGAAGCACCACTTATTTTTGAAATCTTATTTGCAAAGCAGTGGTATTAAAATAGAGATATAATGCATATTATCATAAGTATGTAACCATCAAATCCTATTCCACAGAGAGCATGTGATGAAACAGGATTCATCTGATACCTAATGATAATCCTATACAAATATCCTGGTGTGTTCTCTGTAGCATATTTATGATCTTCTTGTGTCTGGTCCAAGTTTCTTGACATTCTGAGTACCCCTTTGGGGAAATATGACATCTTGCAGTAATGTGCGCTGTGCATGTCAAAAAACAATGCCAATCTGCTTCTGTTACTCTGAGTTTTAAAAGTGGAAAGAGCAGGCTGCTCGTTTTTTAACATATGCAGGATGGTGATGTTTACAATACCAGCTGGAAAAGCAAGTACATGTACAGAACAGTGCATGGAGACAACAGAACAGGAGGAAGAAAAAAAAAATAAAAACACCAAAAACAAACCTCAAATTTTATACACTAAGCAAGCACTGAAAACAAGGGCAAGGAGATACTGGATTTTAGTGGTACCCGCAAACCTTATAGGCTAAAAAAAAACAAAAACAAAAACAAAAAAACCCTCTGAAATACTTGGGGTTGTGGAACATATAAAGAACTTTTTATTGCTTGTTCCAGGTTTTCCCATTTATTAAAGCCCACCCAGCCCCCTCACCCCACAAACAAAACATTCCTCCCCCTCAAAAAAAAAAACCACAACCACCCAAACCCTAAGAAAAAAATGAAATTATTAGTAAGAAATTAAAAAAAAATATAACTGGGAAAATACGTGGAGTACAATGTGGACTGCTTAGCTTCATAAACTCTCTTTTTCTAGTGTTAAAAAATAAATTCTTAGGTAAGGTAAATAAAATCTTTTAAGTCTTTGAAAACAGCTCTAGAGGGCTTGATGATTTCAGCACTGGATATCATAATTCAGCTCGTTCAGCTAAGAATCAGCTCTAGGTTGCCTGTAGTATAAATTAGGTCATGAAAAAGTCTGTCCTGATGTGATTACATTGCTTAGAATATTTCAACAGGTTCACAAAGCCAGCTATCCTTATATCGCTTTAAGAATGTTTAGAAAGAACCCAAGAGAGCATTATCATGATGTTTTGTGATATTTTGTGAAAAAAATGACACTTAGCTGTATGTGATTTCCAGAATTTATCCAGTATTTGGAGAATAAAAGAAGTCTGAGTAAAGTCTTTTGACTTAAACAGCACCTATTCAGGTTTCTGTTTCTAAAGGGAAACATAAGTGGTTTCCTGAGTGGTGTTTATGTTCCCTTTGTAAATTTAATGCTTGGCTATCCATTGCTTTATTTTTGTTTTGCATTCACTTAGATTCAACAAAATATAAGCACATACTTTAAATTTGTAATACTAACCATTGGATTTGCATGGAAAACTTGAGAAGAATGATAGACTGATTTTGTATATATATAGATCTACCTGCTCTATGTCTTTTCCATTTATCCTTTCTTCAGTCTGTACTGCAGCAACATCTGTTTTTCATGGTATAAGACCATGGTATAAGTCAAGCTGCCCAAGGAAAAGCAAAACAAAAGAAAAAACTAAATAAGGTAATAAATACCTTCAATAAAAATAAGGTAGATATTTACTGCAGTATTTAATAGCAGAGTTTCAAAGTTCAGCATGCACTGTTCAAGAAAACATCCTCTTTTTTACTGGTAGAAAAAAAAAGGTAGGTGCTTAGCACATTTTAAAAAACTAAGAACTTTATTTCAATTCCTGAATGAAGAATTAGGACTCTAATTTAAAAACAAATAACAAAGCAAAACCAACTGTATCAACCATATATAACAAGTTGAAAGTTGAAGAAGTCATGCTCCTGAATTATAGCAGTCAAAATACTTGCTGATCTTTAACTTCTTTGGAACCACATACATCAGCAGAGTGAAATGAAGCTACAGTCATTTGGAGACAGACAGTCAAAGTGTCATTCAGTATGTGATAATGTAAAAACAGGGGTAATGGTTACTTTTTGTTTCAAGGTTACATTGCTCTTCATAAGAGTATTTTCTCTGGTGCATTTGGCAAAAATATTACAAAATTTAAAAAAGTTTACATAGTCCTTCTTAAATTTTTTTTTTTATCTTGCCTCTAAATCAGGGGTCCTCAAAATATGGCCCATGGGCTGGATACGGCCCCCCAGGCTCCTCAATCCGGCCCCCAGTATTTACAGAACCCCCCTGCGAGGTGTTGGTTGGGGGGTGAAACCAAGCAGCCACACATGACTGCCTGCCACTTCATCCATGTGCCAGCCCCCTGTTTAAAAAGTTTGAGGACCCCTGCTCTAAATAAATGACTATATATCAAAAACATTGGAAATATCAAAACTGTTATTATAAGGTATAGCTTTAGGAATCAAGTTTCACTTTTCAAAGGGGGAACATCATGGTTACTCTAGACAGAAGAGAAATAGTTAAAGATCTTTTACTCTTCTTTTTTAAAAATGATATATTAAACCATTCACTACACAGTGAGATTCAATGCAGTTTTGTGGAGTGTTTAGACAAATATTGACTGCAATTCAAATTCATATTCCACATTTCATATTCTATAAACAGAATAATTAGACATGATCACTGGATCAGCATATGAACATTGGTGGTGACTTTGCATCAATGCTATGCTTGAAAATGTAAGATGTTATATACTATGTAGGGGTTTTTTTGTTCTTCCTCTTCAGTTGCTTAAGAAATAAGAAAAATGTAACAAAATATAATGCAAAGGAAATATATCCAAATTCATCAGTGATACAGAAAATGACTGATGGTAGAAAAATATGGGTGAGTGATTAATTCTGGAATTAAAAAAAATAAAACCCAAGGATATCACTGAACCAAAAAAGTCAAAAGCCTACAGAACAAAATAATCAGGGTGTTTGAGAAAAGAAAATATTTACAGTAAACCAAAAAAAGATGTGTGGAAGAAAAAATATTTATTATTAAAAAATATATTTTTTCAAAGAACTTTAAAACTTCATTTACATCATCTTTGTCTAAAAGCACTAAAAGGATATTAGTTATCTTATATTCACTGACATCTCTTTGAGATGTGTATGGAATGAAATTTGCAACATACTATTTGCATAGATTTGGCTACACTGGGGAGGTCTACAGATGAGACCTAAAGACTATAGCAGACGTAGTACACAGACTGAATTAGCTTTGCAGATTTTGTACTTCTAAGCACAAAACCAGAGGCGTTTTATGCAGGAGTAAGTTCTCACGGTTATTTAACACCTACCAATGCAATGGTGCCTCATGGGATACCTGCTGCATTTTGTCCTATACTATGCAAATAGGACATTAGCCCCATTGAGCCACTTGACGTAAAACCACAGTATTGCTCAAGCACTCAAACATCATACTCCTCAGATTGTCATTTATTTTTTTTTCAGGGATAAAGAAGTATTGTATTTTAAGGTCTGTAACTTTCTTTAATATGAATATTTTCACTATAGCTTTTTGCAAATATTTTTTTTCCTTTTTTTTTTTTTTTACTTCTTCCTGTGATTAGTTTCAGGATTTTTGCATAAATATTTGAAGGATCATATAGCAAAATTGTGTTTTCCCTTTTGGTATGTGAAAATATAAAAAGATCTTGATTAGATAGGAGATTTTGCTGATGAGAAGTAACTGTCAGAGGGAAATATGTAAATCTTTATAATTATTTAATATAGACTTTTGCACATTGTGTTGGAAAGCAATTAAAGTTTAGTAATTGACTGATACTTCTATATATTGTTTGTAAAATATGAAGCAAAATAAGACAGTCCTTTCCGTTTATGATGGTAAACTTATAAAACCAAGACCAAAAATAAATAAAAATCTTCTCCTTACTTAAAATACCGTTGGCAATAAATTATGAATTATATGATATAAATCAGACACATAAGTCTTCCTAATATTAATTTAAGGCTTCTGGGAAATTAATGTGATCAAAAAATGAAGAATTAGTTGCTGGTTTTTTTTAAGAAAGATGCAAAGGATAGATTTTATTCTTATTCTGTACTTCCACACTTAGCAGTAACTCAGTTGAATTCCGTGGATGCAGCCTGCGATGAAACAAGATGAATACTGCAAAAATTGCTGGTATATATCCTCTGACTTAATATCAGTGATGTAACTTACTGCCTTGATGCTTAAATGGAATGCAAAACACAGTAAACACTGCATAAACAAGGGAAGAAACTTCTAATGTTCAAGCATATTACAGGACACAAAAAATTTTGTTACAATATCTCACCTATAATTAAGAAGATAGTAAGACGTTGTCCTTTAAGTGACATATTTAAAGTTTATATGTATATATAGTATATACATGTATATTATACGTGTGTGAAAGTATCTGTATATCTGATCTCATATTACTTTCTTGTAGAAAATTTTGCAAGTCACTGTGGTTGTAGCTGAATGATGCAAGAGAGGAACAGGTACTTGGAGAAGGAAAAGAGAAAATATTGAGGGAAGTGGAAGCAAGAAGAAAAACAAAGATCAAAATACATAATATCAGGAATTAAAGGGGCTCTTCAAATACTAAAGTATTAGAAAAATGTCAGATAAGGAGCTAAGGATTCATTTTTATTCTGGCAGAAGTAAAGATATAATTAAAATTTTAGAGTGAGGTCTATGGTCTTTGACCCATTCAACTATTACAATATCAATGAACATCTCCATATCAGGAGAAATGTCTAGTCCTTAAACTTCATGAAGAAAAAAATAATGATTAACATTCCATAATTATAACATCTTTTCTTTAAAAAAATCAGCCTCTTGCAATGTATTTTGCTATGTAAATGATACAATAAAACATAGAAACTGGAAAGATTTTCAGTGTAATCAAAGAACTCTTCAATTTATTTAAGCTGAGATGAAGGTTTTTTCCAGAATTTTTCTTTTACAAAACATTGTTTCTAAACTCTTTTTAGTTTTCATAGAGAATTAAAATTAATAAGTTCATTTTTTTAAAAAGAATGAATTTCTGCATTTTGACCACTTGCAAAACCCATACCACTTCCATCAGTTATTTTTGAGGATACAACAGTTATATGGATATATTTTTTTATAAGAAAAACCCCCAACTCTTTAGTTAACAGTCTAGCATTTTCCAAAGTTTGAGAAATAAAATTTTGCTTGGCTATATCAAAATATGTCAGGTAAATAAAGAGGCATCCCAGACCTATGAATTCTATTGAAGAAACAGTGCCAAAATGACCAAGAAGAAAGAGTGATTTATGTGGCACAGCTGTCAGTCAGCCTTTTGAGTTCTGAGGTAAAGGTTCCATAGTTCCTACATCAGAGTTATCTATTTGTGTATACAGTTTTTAATCAAAGGAGCCGAGCCTTTTGTAGCTGATGCTTAGGGAGCAATTCTGACTACTCGTTTCACATCCTATTGATGATGTCTTAATAAAAACCTAACAGTCCATGAGACAAGAAGGCATTTTAAAAGATAATAAGAAAGAAAAAAAAAAAAAGCATATGACTAATATCAGGTATTGATGCGCCAGTCTCTTTATTATTATTTACAGATGCATAATTAACACTGCTAAGAATAATGACATAGCTTTTATTCCATGGTTCGTGAACATTGTCTCCAAAGACTGGCAGGAAGACTTCGGAGTGATCTTATACTGGGAGACAGTTCTTTGTTACCAGTAATTTTGTACTAGCTTTGGCAGATGATAGGGATTTGGAAACACCCGTCTTGAGGAGGTGGAACATCAGTGCAAGTGGGATGAGCCCCAGGGTGTGCAGAGGGCTGCCGAGCTGTGATTCTCTGTGTTCCACAGAGTTAGGTTTTATTTTCCAATTCATGAAGAAATCACTTTGATTAGCTAGATTATTGTAATTCTTTGTTACTATTTCATTCAACCACTAAATCTGCTTATGAATTGTTTCTTTACAGGTACCTAAAACCTTTATGTGCTGATTTCTGTATATATGGTAATTTTATTCAAAGAAGATTGCTTAGATTATGTGCTTCTACACTTGTGCATTTTCAGTTCTTGCAAAATTATTCAACTCTTTAGCACTCTGTGAGAGGTCTTTAATTTAATTTTAAATTTTACTCTTTTTTTTAATAATGTTTTTTATCTAATTCAAACCAACTATATGACATTATTTTTCTTCTTCTAAGTTTAGGACAATAATTTTCTGAAGTCTTTTTTGTCAGTATTGGATCTGCTATATACATACAATCTACTTGTGTGTTAGGGCTCAAGCTCTCTGAAATTTCATATTTGAATCCAAAACCAAAAATGTGTTTTACAACTTCTACAATATGTTGTTATTCTCTTTAATTTAATTTATGGAAATGATGCTTACAAAAAAAATTAGTTCAATTTAGGGATATTAATAAAATAGTCTGAGAACTGATTTGTTCTTCCTCACTTAAACATGGTACATTAAGTATAATGATTTACCTCTTCTAGTATTAATAAAGATACCTTATTTTTGAAGATCGTGAATTTGACTTTACTTTTAAAGCAAGACATGACAACCTTGATTGGACATGTGATAGCTATATTCTGTAGGATTTCAGATGTTTTGGTTAGCTTTATTCTCTTGTTAGTTATTGTCTTGTCTATATTTCTCTGTTTTGAGCTGCTTATAGCTATTCACAGAATCACAGAATGGCTCAGGTTGAAAGGGACCTCTGGACGTCATTTTGTCCAACCGCCCTGCTCAGGCAGGGTCACCTGCAGCTGGTTGCCCAGGACCTTGTCCAGGTGGCTTCTGAGTATCTCCAGCAATGGAGACCTACAACCTGTCTTGCCAGTGCTTAGTCACCCTCACAGTGAAAAAGTGCTTCTTGATGTTCAGATGGAGCCTCCTGTGTTTCAGTTCATGCCAATTGCCTCTACACATTTTGAAAGATATACATAAAAAGCATTAGTGGACAGTAAGCTAAAATACTTGCAAGAGGGAGCAAGAGACAGAAAGTAATATAGGTTTAATCTCTTTGCTTTTTGGAATATCGTTGCAAACTAGCTATCTGGTTCTATTAAATTATTTGAAAGATGCATGTGAATTTTAGCACAAGACCTAAAGAACTGTATAAAGTTCTAGTGAAAAAACAGGTGAAGATGTGTAAAACTGGTGTTATGTACAAATGCACATTTTCTTCTGCAGGCTGCTAATTGTAGCAGCCCAAGGAACAACAAAAAGAAAAATAACAGTATTCAAGAAGGATATTAATATTAAATTATTAAAGTGCATGGTCATGAAACAGACCAGCTTCACAAGAATTTATATGACATGTTAATGAGCCAGAGTCCTGCAGGTGACTGTCCAGTGGCCTTAGGGCAGCATGCAGATCTCCTCTACATTGCTTTACCAAACAGCACTTTACATGGAGCTGCTGTGATCCTCACCTTTGGGATTATTTAATGTCATTAAAATTCAGTGTGCTAGAATGTTTTCTAACATAGTTTTCCTGATCAGTGTAAGAAAGATTAGAAAATCTCTTTCTAGATGGTTTGGCTGTGTTTACCCTGTCCATGAACCCTCTTGTATAGTTATATTTAAGTTCTCCTAGGTGACAGAGATCTTTGGTATGAAACCAAAGACCAATCATTCCAATATCTAAAAGGTTCTCTGGTGAGCTATCACCAATAACTTCCTCCAGAATCACTCTGTTCAGTTATGGAGAAGAGAAGATAGCATGTGCTTGCACTGTCATGACACTCATCATTCTGTTCCAGTGGTGGTGAGTCACTGGAGAATCCACAAGCAACTGTGAATATATAAAATGTGTTGTTTAAAAACATACCAGAATATCAGATTCCAGGCTGGTACTGAATCACTTCTGCTCCTAGCTAATGATATCTGCTGTGAAAAAAAAAAACAATTGCTGTCTCAATTTGCAAAGGATCAGTTCAATCCAATTAGCTAGTAATGCAGTGATGATAATTGTCATAATGATTTTAAAGAGCTGTTGAAAACATCTCTGACTATGAATCCAAAACAAGTAACTTATGATATTTCACATTTTTTTGCAAATGTTTCATTCTGCAAATGAATATGTTTCATAAAAATATGGAAAGAATGTACACAGCGGTTCTAATTAAATAAAATAGGATGAAAAAATATTAAACCCATAGCTAATCAGATACAGAAGGCTATGACAGTGTAAAAATGCATTATGTTTAATTACCATAAAGCTCCAGAAAATTCAGAGATCAAGAAATAGTGAAAACTTGAACTTCTTGCCTACAAACACTGAATTGTGTGCGTAACACTGTGCGTGACTGTTTCTGTTGAGAGATGTCACTGATGAGCTTGCTATTTGAAGATATATTTACATCACTATCCATAGCACATCATATAAAACGGGTATTTTCAGCATCTTCCCAGACCAGACTTTTGTGAGCATTCTCTCATTCTTTTTTTCATTATTATTAAACTACCTAAGTGCGACTGTTTCTCTGAATTTGCCACACTTACTCTTCAGCACATTTACTCAGTGGTAGTCCACCGCAGGGTTTGCCAGAAGCAGAATTTTGTCTTCTTCTGTCACTTGATTCATCAAAGATATCAGATATCAGAGAAGACACTTAAATCATACTTCATAGGGCATTGGGGATGCAAATACCAGAGTAACCAATAAAGTGGAAGATACATCACTGTTTTCTACATGTATTATTTTTAAGATTTATGTAGGAATGAAGTGATACACAAGCCGGCATTAATCATTGCAATAAATTTCAGGTTGCCCACAGTAATTATTTCCACTGTTAATGCCTTAAGATGTTTAAGGCTTGTTTAATCTTTAAAACTGTGAATGACATGGACAGTGTAAGCATATGAATAAGCACTAAAGCCTTTAAGTGTGAATTTATCAAAAAGTTGCCTGAAGTAGTACATTACAAATCCAGATAAATGGTGCTTTGCACAATCCATCCAAGATAACTGGTTCCCTCCCATGCTTGGGCTGATGCCAAATTTCAATCTGAGTCTAATTTTGTTGTTTCTGTTACTCTTTTAAGTGACAGTAGTCTCTTTGGGCCTTGTCTACAATTAAGTGGCTGAGTGATGACCCCTAATGTTCACCAGTGTGAGCCTGTAATTGAAAGTAAACAGTTTTAGGCATGAAGTACAGAATGCTCTCAAAATGCTGAACTGTAAGAAACTGTTGTCCAAATTCTGCAGTTCTTTTCTAACCTCAACTAAATAAATCTAAACAAATTCGTGTGAGTAAGTGTGGTACAGCCTAAGGCTAACTTGAGCTTCCTTGTGTCCCCTGTTTTCATACATCTTGATTACAACCAGGGGACTATACCTCTGCTGTCCTCCACAGTCATAGTCTTACTATGTGGGAAGTTGCTAGTGTACTAATGGGTAATTAAAAAACATTACTAAAGAATTAATAACAAAACCATTTACAGCAACGAAGTGTGAAAAGAGAAATACTGTGGGAGAAAAATTTACACCACATAACTGTAGGTATCTAGTGCAGGGACTCAGAAGAACACATGCTGAAGGTTCGTACCCTTTTTTCCATTGGATAAACCTGGATGAAACTGGAGCTCCTAAATTCTGTGCCTTCCAAGGTGACTTCTTCCATGATCATTTCTAGATCTGCCTGGAGGGTTGGTTACTGTATTTACCTAAGTATAGAGGAGGTTGTGATGATTCTTCAGATTTTTTTTTAAATGCTTTGCTATGTTTCAGGAGGGGTGTTGATCCATGCCCACTGTTTCTATGCTATCAATCAAAGATCCTATTTCCAGTGTCTTTCTACTGCATTACCCTTCAGTCTCAAGCCCATGATCTCTGCTTCCAATATCCACCCTGTCACAGCTTTGCTTTCTGTCTTCAATATTGTTGAACAGTGGTGAGGGTCTCAGCTTTTCCCTGAATTCCTGTCACTGGGAAACAGTCCACCTTCCAAGCAAGTTACTTCTGGATAAGCTGAAAGAGTCAGAAGTGCCATTTCTAAGGCAGCCAGGTGCAAAAGCTCAGTGGGACCACTGACCAGAAGTAAACGACTGAAGATACTGAACAAGTAGCATTTGCCTCAGTAGTCAGGCAGAAGTTCGCACACTCTTAGCCACAAGTAAAATTATGTCTAAGCAGGTAAGTTTTCCTTTTTTTGTGAGTGTGTGTTTGTGAGCATGTAAAAAAACCAACAACCTGAAAAAAAACTCCTCAGAAATATATAGCTAGGTGTAATAACTTAGGTGGCCATTTGAAGGATGCAAAATAACAAGATGTTTTCTTATTCATATGATACACTCAATGGTACAGTTGTGGTAGCATAGTTTATTGTCTAAGAACATCATCTAACAAAGTTTATTCTGTCACAGGGAACCAAAATCTTTTAAAATATATCATTTTCCTACTGTGTTCCGTAAGACAACATAATTTCTCTCTTTCAGTTTTTCTACCAGAGTGTCAGACGTGGTTTGTTGTTTGTGGCATAGAGATTTTATGACCCCTTCTGAATTTAAGATTTATCATCAGTTGCCTGCAAGTGGTAAGAAGAGGACACTGTGACCAGTTCTCTTCTTAGGCAGTGTAATGTAGCTGACATATCTACTTTTTTTTTTTTTTTCTTTAATCACAGGTCTAGGTTCATTTTCTTCCTTCTGAAATGCATGTTTTAATGCCTGTTCGCAAAATGGTACTTTTAGCCTAATCTAAATCCTAAACTGAATAATAAGGTGGAGGATAGTACCAACAAATGTAAATGTAGTTTTCACCTTCACTTTACTGTAAAAATATGTTATGCCAGATGTTTCAGCCACTAACAAGGCAATTTGTATCTATTCACACTTGGAATGCTCACATTTCATTGTTATATCAGTCATACACAGCACCAACTTAAACAGCTAAATACAGAAAGTGCTGAACTGCAAAAGAACTCTGTAAAATTATAAGAAACAAATTAATTAGTCTGAATTATGCTAAGAATTAAATAGCCATTTTCAGTCAGCTCTGCAGTTATATTGCAGAAAGGACTATGACTTCATTCAACTTTAAACATTAAATTCATGCAACATGTTTTATGTTTCTATTTACTTGGGGCTTTGCTTTTATTTTACCTTCTTTTACCTATTCTTCCTTCTGAATACATAGAATCTCAATTCTGTTTTTCTTCTTTGCAATTTATATCTACATACTTTGTCTCCCTAAAGCAGTAAAAATCCCGCTGGTGGTACATCACACTTCAAAAAAGATAATGAAGCTCAATAGCACTGCTCAGTGCTATTCCATTTGTTTTTACTCTTTTTCTTCTAGGCTCTACATAGTCCAGAAGAGGATCAAGAAAAGTACAAGTCAGGAAGCAGTTACTTAGAATAAATAAAAGAACAGCAATAAAAGCATTCCTTGATGGACTGAGTCCAGTAAAGCTAGGTATTAGTCAATTACATGTCTGTCTTGTTGACAACTGTATGAACAACAACAATAGCAACAAAGAACTACCTTTGATGGCATGGAATTTTAATGTATATCTGCAATGGGCAAGTATTCTTAGATTCTATGAATTTTATTTCTTTTAAAGAAAGGCTAAAAGTTTATCAGGATTTATACTGATCAGAAAAGCTTTTTACCTTTAGATTATTCTCCTAGTTTGGTAACAAAGACAAGAGACAACTTGAAGATTATGTAAATCCTAGCTGTTCTTGTATTAATTTTAGAAATTCAAAACATTTTGATCTTCTGTACACCTTGGAATTAAAAAAAAAAAAAAAAAAAAAAAAGTACTGCATTTTTAAAAATCTCCTTTAGAATTAGAAAAGGAACCTTTTTTTATATATATATTTAAATGAATTTTGAAAAATACCAGAGCATTCTAATTGGTGTTTCAGGCTTCTACATTTATTTGTTTGTTTTGGGGGTTTGGGGGTTTTTGTTGGTCCTTTTTCTCCAAAGGATAGCTATGCTTGGTTAACCTGGCTGAGGCAGTGAATATATGGTGAGACTTCTACAATTGATACTGCTCTTTGGTCAGAGGTGGGATTTTAAAAGCCACATTAGTGAATTTATGATTAAAATTCCGTTATGAAAGAAATTTTGAAATTCAGGCTTTCAGAAAGCAGTAATGTGTGAAATGGAAGCCAGCCTATATTGAAAATATGGAATGTTTATATACATGTGTTTTGGCATATTTTGTATTTTTAAAGGAGTCTATAATTAGAGTAATAGAAATTTTAATGCATCAACATACAACCTTTGTATCTTTACATAAAAGCATCCATACTCAGTTTTTTCCATCATGTTTCAGTAGGTCATTACAGTGGATGTACACATTACATTGAGATGAATAAGGTGTATCTAACAATATTGCTGCCATCTTTAAACACAAAATATATTTTAGAATAATGGAGAAAAAATAGGTAATTTAAATAACCTGCTGCTTCGCAGAAAGGCGACATATTTTGAATCACACCTATTGTATTGCCAGTCATGCACTTATGCTGCAACCATTGAGAGTCTTGGTTAGAACAAATAATAAGATCAATAATAATCAATAATAAATAAAGATCAATAACTGCACTTGATAGTTGTAGTAGGTTTACTGTGAAAATCAGGAGGGATGGTACTCTCCTTTTCAGACTTTCTCCTGATTATGTATTCTTACTTGAACGCTAGCTGAGTGCTTTGCTTTTCAAAGAGAATTGTTTTCTTGCAAAGGATAGTTGTACTTCAGGCTGTATTCTGGGAACACCTATCCTTTTAAATAAAAGGTCTTCCACCTAAAACTGGGCTGCAGCCTCTTGTAGCAATAGATTTTCTACTGTTGATATATTGCTCGAATTCATTGCTCTCTGTGCATCAGATGGCTATTCTATGGATAAGGATATCGTGCTTTCTGCAGAACTTTTAAGTCTTGAAAACAGTGAACAATAATAATTAAAGCCAATATCTGTCAGATAAAGTAAAAAAAATAACATCAAATCAAAATAAAAAACCAAATACACTTTCAAAAGCAAACAGAATTTACTTAATTATCCAAATTGCTACAGTGAGCCCATGGGTGTGTATATTGCCTGTATGTGTAAATTAAAACAAATAATTTATAAAGAATTGGAATAAAAAAAATATAATAAAGAAAAAAATAGATTCCACCAGTTTTATTAATATATAAAATAATGGCATTTTGCAAACCCACCACAAACCTTTCCCACTGAATTAATTTTTCTTCGCTACTTGTCCTAATTTCAGCTGGGACAGAGTTTATTTTCTTCTTAGTAGCTGGTGCAGCGCTGTGTTTTGGATTTGGTGTGAGAGTAACGCTGACAGCACACTGATGCTTTTAGTTGTTGCTGGGTGATGTTTATACTAAATCAAGGACTTTTCGGTTTCTGAGGCCCTGCCAGTGAGAGGGCTGGGGGGGCACGGGAAATTGGGAGGAGACACAGCCAGAACAGCTGACCTGAACTAACTGAATGGATATTCCATACCATATGACGTCATGCTGAGTATGTAAGTTGGGTGAAGAAGGAAGAGGGGGACGTTCAACTTTATGGCATTTGTCTTCCCCAAGTAACCATTAGCCATGATGGAGCCCTGCTTTCCTGGGAGTTGCTGAACACCTGCCTGCCCACGGGAAGTGGTGAATGAATTCCTTGTTTTACTTTACTTGCATGCGCGGCTTTTGCTGTACCTTTATCTCAGCCCATGAGTTTTCTCACTTTTACTCTTCTGATCCTCTCCTGATCCCACTGTGGGGGGAGTGAGCGAGCGGCTGCGTGGGGCTTAGTCACTAGCTGGGGTTGAGCCACGACACTAATATGAAATAGAGCACATTTTCCAAAAAGGTAGGTTCATTGACATTTATGAGCATTAAAATTGGGATATTACAGAGCACATTTTCAAATACATAGGAGAGGAGGAGCACCAAAGAAATAGTAACATTAAAACCAAACACATTTTAAGAACTAAGAACTTGTGAGTACTGGATAAAAAGTAGAAGTACAATTTTTCAAAATACAGTGTATAATCTGGATACTATTCTTGTTTTTGTCAATGTGATCAGGATTTTTATCCAAAAAAAAAATATCTCTATACTCACTGTTTAATGTATCTGGAGGCAGAAGCAACTTGAAATTTTTGTTACATTTCTGCAGGCTTTGTGAGGGGTATGCCTTATTCAGTAAAGCATTTTCAGTTGGTTGTTGTTGTTTTTTTTTTTTTTAATTTATTGTTGTTTTGGGTCTTTCTTTGTTTCAGTTTGTGGTTTGATTTTAGTTTTGCTGATGTTTTTTTGAAAGTTTCTTCCTACCCTGATTTCTTAAAAAAAAAAAAAAAGAAAGAAAGAAAGAAAGAAAAGAAGATATTTATAGGGATGCAAAACATTGTCAAGTGCTTTGAAATTCTCAGTGACTTGCAGTGCTTCTGAGAAAGTAATACTCACTGGAACCTTGCAGAAAGCAGACATATTAGTCTACAAGATCCTGGACACAGATCTGAGTATGCACCTTGAAGGATGACTTAAAAAGCTATGCTTATCCTGAGCAAAACCTAATTGCCTTCCACCTCCAAGATACTTTTGTACTCTGGACAGGATCCATTCAGGAGCTACCTTTGGCCTGCCACCATTTTTACAACTACTTCCAAAGGCAAAGATTTCTTTTCAGGGACATGGAATTATAGAAACACTGCTTGAAATTCTCACATCAACATGAATTTCAGTGGGTTTTTTTTCCCTTCCTTCCTTTCTTTCTTTGCAGAAAAATGGTTGAAAAATTCAGCTAAAATTAGAGTCTGGTTAATGTCTGTAAGACCAAAGTTTGAACAGATTCAGTTGTGGATTTGAATGTGAATGTCACTACGTTTGAAATGGTTACACCTATAGGATCATAAGATCATAGGATAATTCCAGCTGGAAGGGAGCTCACGAGTCTCCAGTCCAACCTCCTGCTCACAGCAGGGCCAGCTCTGAGGTCTGGCCTGGTTGCTCAGGTTTTTGTCCAGCTGGGTCTTGAAAACTTCCACAGCTGGAAACAGCACAGGCTCTCTAAGCAGCCTGTCCTACTGCTGGCTCTCCGCAGGAAGAAAGTGCTTTTCTTTATACACAGTCAGGACCTCTCTTGTTCCAGGTCATGACAGTTATTTCCTGTCCTTTCACGGTGCACCAGTGTGAAGACCGTATCTCTGTCTCCTTAATAGCCTTCCTACACACACCAAGGGGCTGCTATAAGGTGTCCCTTCTCAGGCTGAACCAGCCCTGGTCCTTCAGCCTCTCCTCACAAGGCAAGCGCTACAGCCCCCCTGCTCTCGACCTCTATGTCTTGGTGTCTCTCCCCTGAACTTACTCCAGGTAGCTGAAATCTTTCCTGCAGTGGGACCCTCAATACCACCATCTTCATGAGCAGTTCTCAATGCCAGGGATGTACTTCTGCTGTATCCTGTCTCTATTATGGAGAATCCCCCAGGGAAACACTAGGTGTAATTCTTCACAGCCTGGAAACCAAAAAGGCTGCTGTGATCATGTGCTGGTCTGAACACCACATGGACTGGAGCATGCATCTAATGCAATTGGCATAAATAGTTCTGTATAGATGTAGTTTTAGCCTCTGGGCATCAACACATTCCTTTAGCATTTTTCGACACAGATATTGTTGTACAACTGATATACTAGGATAATTAAGTCAAATAAATTAAGCGTGTAAAACAGTATCTGTATGTGGTGTTTAGGTATGTTACATTCAAAATGCTTTTGTGAAGATTAATAGTTTTTGCCTGCCTTGACTCCCCAACTATCTGTGAGTGGGTCTACATTGCAATCCAGGATGTCCAATTCCTTGCAGATATGATCGCTCAAGTTAACATTAGCCTGCCCAGGTCAGCTTCTGGTATCGCATGAGGTATGCAAAGGGCATACCCCCATATTGAACTTCAACACACTGATATCCAAAGCTATAAGATTAAAGTACATCAACATGTGCTGTGCTTTGACGTACAGGATGGACAGTTTTAAATCCCTGCATGACATCAGTGTAAGAAGGGCATGTGGCTTCATTAACAAATTTAATTCATATTTCAGTATCTCCCACACGCTGTTTTAACAAAGGTGGATCTCTAAGACACCCTTTACCCTTTACCAACCTCTGAGGGCAAAAGGATGTTTGGACTCATATTCCCCATTCACCACCCAGAGAAACCGTGGCTCGATCCCATCACAGCACCATCAGTTCTTTAGAACTCCCTGGCTCCAAATACTATTACAATACTGCATATAGTATAATACTATATGCTACAGTACTATGTAGTATAGTACTAACGTCCTGCAGGTTTGTGAGCCATGTTCTGTGACACAGCAGAGAACCATCTCCTCCATTGTAAGATCTGATATATTGATAATTGCCTGAAACATTGCTTAGTGCACAAATTCAAGTGGAGCTGGTGCAAAGCTGTTCTGGTCAGATTGGAAAGGAATTGCCTAACTTGGTAACCACAAGGGGGTACAGGATGGAATGGCTTTAGGTCTTGCAATGGTGGGTTCTGTCCAGCGCTTCCTGGAAAAACCTGCTGTGGTAACATAACATAACAGCTTAGGTGCAGAGCAGGGGTTGTTTACAACCCTCAGGACCACCAATGAGGACCCCCTGTGACCACCGTTCACACATTGAGCTCATGCAGACAGACGACACCCACTCTTGCTTTGTATGTAGTGTCCCCTCTGGAAAGCATAAAATGCAAGTAAATGAAAGCATGGGTGGGACCCCCCCCAAGACACCTAGGGTGAAGAGGACCAGTGAAACACCACTGGATCCACAGCTGATGATTTCACTTTCTCTCTCTACACTTCCCCCACCCCGTTCTTCTCTCCTGTCTTTCTTTCTATTGACTACTGACCAGATCTAAGTAACAACATGTGGCACAGGACTGGCTTATCCAGTTAAAATGATCGCCATTGAGCTATTGTATCTAACCACGTCTTGTATTTTCTATTAGTATATCATAAAACTGGTTGGTTGGTGGTGTTTCACCTTGTCGGTCCAAGGGTATCACAAACTTGGTCACTGGTCATAAGGGGAGGAGGTCATCCTAAATGTCTCCTTTTAGGTCATGACAGCCATCAGTGCTGGCACTGTGTCCTTCCCCTTTCTGGGCTGCAGCTGCAAAGAAGGAAGCAAAGAGGTGTAAGAAGCGGTACATTCCCAACCGCTACAGCAGCTGATGTATGGTTGTTCTCCCCAGGAGAATCTGATCCAGGGAGTGAATATAAGTACTTTTAGAGTCTGTAGTAGACCAAAGGTCCTTCTTTGGCCACCTACAATCCTCCCTTTGCCTACCAAAGGCAGGTAATTAGGGACAATAAACAGGGAATTATTTGAAACTTTCCTTTATTATTAATGATCAGAAAAAAAATACTTCTTGAATTTTCTGAACTGGACAATGCATCTGGATCATCATCTTTAATAGTGACTTATAGACAATCCTCTGTTTGTTTAACATCTTTTAACACATATTTATTCTTTTGTTATCCACAACATCCATTGAAAATGAGCTCCACAGTTCAATTATATGTTTGATTTAGCTGCCTGTCCCCAGGTGTCCTCTTACTCTACGGTTATTCAGAATTTCCTGCTGTTATTAGCCATGCAACGGATGATCACAGAGGAGTAAAAGACATTTGTAGTTATAGTCAAAACTGAGCATTGGAAGTTATTGCATTTTACCAGTGGGGGAAAAAAGGCTCACAAAACCCAAGAAATATTATTTCTGCTTATCTTGGAATACTGTAGGCACAGAACATTTAAATACAGATTGCGAAAACCATTGCAGATGATGGGGACTCTTTCAATTCAGTATGTATTAACTAATGTTATCAAGCAATGCAGCCTGGAGATATTACTAGGACAGATCACAGTATTTTTTATGCTAAGCATGAAATAAATTCCACAGAATCAAAAGTTTAATTTTGGACAGTGCCAGTTTAACCTAGTAATTAATCTGAGGCAGAGAAAAACCCAGTAGCATGCAGTTTACTGTGTTATGGATCTTTCAAGTAAGACCTCTATGATTTTTGGGGTTTTGTGGTCATAAAAAAGATCCCATAGCTGTTCTTTGTAGGTGATGGAATTTGCTTTCCTTGGAAAAAATTTCTCTCCTTTTATCATTATACAACATGGTTCGCACAGCTCAGCTGCTGCCCTCTGTTTCCAGAAGGGGATGTACTTCTTCAATTCCATATGTTTATACTACATAAAGGATTTGCAGACCCATGTGACACAAAAATATTTTAAATATAGGCTAGTATTATATTTATAATAGATGTGTGAACTAATAAGTGATTTCAAAACACCACCAGTGATTCAGGATGCTGGACCATACTGTAATTTTATCAAATGACTAATTATCTCAAAACCAGTCTGAACTGGCATTCCACAATAGGATGACTAAATCTGCTAAGTTAAATGATCATGTATTTAGCTCGGCATAACTACAGCTTCCTGATGTTGGATGCCACCTCCAGCAGAACTTTTAAGGAGACTGGGTCTATGCTATCCTCGACAGAGCATCACCTGTAATAGAAAATAACAAGAGAGCTTCATTGATACCTTGATGTTCTGTGCTGTTTCTTGGCCTCCACCATGTTTCTTAGAATGTGATGAGCAACTAACTCTAAAGTAAGACATAGAAATGTTGTCAACTCAGCTACCGAGTTTCATTCTTACGTGAAAAAAATACTTTCCTGTCTGGGAGCTTCAAGTCCTGTAGGTTCAAGTCACTGTATTTTCTTGACCACAAACTCAGTGTTTGACTAGAGAAACCTTGTCAAAGAATCTATTTGTAAAAAAATTAGCATGTTTTCATTAAAAAGCTTTCAATTCTTACTAAATGTTTTTTCCTTATGAAAAGATGTTAACGCAAATATATTTCACCAAGATCTACTTCATACCATTCACATTGCCATATTACATAGGGCACATATGTCAGCATGTAACATGCAAGAACTGCAATGGGCTCAAACAGAAATATACTTTATCAAACAAGCACCTCCTAGTTTTTCTGTATGTACTGACTTATAGATAGTATTGATTTTATTCTGAGCAAAATATCCTTAGCTGTTCCTAAAACAATTTCAGCTGTCTGGTGAGTATCTCACACCAGTAAGAAAAATTTTGTTTTCTATCTAGATGCAGTGATATCCTTGCGTAAACAACAGTGAGAATTTACAAAGCATCCAAATGAAAAATAGCTGGAAATTGACAGCTTGAGCACCAGTAAGTATTAACACCCTCCTTGCTAATTGCTGCCATCACAAATTAATGGAAGTCTTTTAAATCTCCTGACAGTGGTTATGTAACATTCTGTGGTTAAAGGAACTTGAGGCAGGACATAACAGATGCCGTCATTAATATGCAACTGCATATGCTTCCAGTGCACAAGGGTTTGTGAGGGTTTTTTTTTCCTTTACATCCTCATTTTTTTTCTTTGCTATTTGAAAATAATTCTTTACAATTCTTAGCTTCTGCTTTTCCACTCGGTTTTTTTAAAGAGAACTGTTTTAACCCTTTGTCTTTTTCAATGAGGGAGCATGTTTAGATGGTATTCCAGAGTTATGCTAAGCATCTATTCTTAGTAGAACCAGAACTAGCTATAATTTTAACAGATTGTATATGATGAATAAATTATCTTTTATTGGGTCTTTTTTTTTTTTTTGTCTTTTTTTTTTCTCCTTTTTTTTCTGACAAACTTAGAAAACAAAATAAAACTTTGGGAAACAAAGTGCTCTGTTACCCCTGCTGAATTTCAACCTCTTACTTTGTCAGTGCTTAAAACCTATCTTGAACTTCTGAGTTCTGTTTCTTCATGGAATTAATTTTTTCTTCTTGCAAATCTTTATGGGTTTCACTTTAAATAAAAGCAACTGATACACTTTAAATAAAAGCAACTGACCTGACTACGCCTGCAAAAAGCCACCCAAAACAAGATATCTGTCCTTGCTTTCTTTCCAGCATTAATAATTAGGTATGGCAGTGGAGAGACCAATATAGAAAGGTTAATATATATCTGTATATGAACAAGAGATTACTGTTACAGATTTACTTCATTTTCCGCTTCTCCTTTTCTTTATATACCTTCCATCATGCCCCCCCTTTTCATCTCTCCATCCCTTCTTTCCCTATGAATGAGGACATCTTCAACACTAGTTTGCAATGGTCTCCTTTTGCTGCTCACCCTGAGCTCTTTTCTCCCACTAACCAAGACAGCAGGAGTCTAAAACAAGGCAGAGTCTAAAAGCACCTTCATAACAAGGATACACATACCATCTTTCTCCCTGAGAGATCACAGCTTGGTCTCTTCTGTCCCTTTGTATCTCTCAACAGTCTCCATCAGGGAATTGATGTCACTTCTCTTGGTGAAAAACAGTTGATGTACATCTGCCTTAGGGACTTGGGGCTTATGCCTGAGTCACTGATGGGCATGTGACTCAGCATCAGTGAATTGGAGAGGACATCTCTGGAAAGAGAACTGCACAGCAGCATACATGGAAGACTTCCACCTTTCACAGTCACAGGTTCGGGGTCCCTCAGGTCACCAGAGCTACTCTGTTCTATTCCTCTGTCCTGAATAGTGTGAGGGTGTCTACATGAATGGTGACTTGGAAAGGAGATTGGATAGGTGAGAGTCACAACACAAAAATATAGCAGCCACTTCTCTTTCTAATATAATCAAAGATTGTTATAAAGTGATAAAAGACCCCACTGAGTCAGATCCCAGCCTGTGCTGTTACTTGGGATTATTCTGTCCCAGGTGTGAAGGGCTTGTGTTTCTCTGTAATACCTCATGCAACTCTTGACACAATTATCCAGCCTGTTGTAGTTTCTCTGCATGCTGATTCTTCCTTCCACTGTCTGCCTGTCCTGCCACTTCAGTGTCATCCACAAACCTTGTTAGTGTCTATTCAGTCCCATCATCAAGTTCATTTATAATGATACTTAACAGCACCTGACACAGGAGAAACTCTTGGAGAACTCTACATCTGATTTCTGCCAGTGGGACTTTGAACCATTCACACTTTGACCCTGGTAGTTTAGATCAGTTTCTACACAAATGATGATCTATCTGTCCAGCAGAGAGCTTGACCGCTTGTCTATGGGGATGTTGTGGGAGACTGTCAAAACCCTTGCCAAACTCCAGGCAGATGACAACCACAGCTCTACCCTCATCCACTCAGCAAGTTTTTTCATCTGAGAAGGCAACCAGGTTGGCCAAGTACAAAGGTCCCCACCTATCCCCTATTTCATTCTCCTGGGCCACTGGGTAGCAAGCACCTGCCCTTTAGCTGCTGATGCTTAGCAAAGAACATGGTGGGCTGTAGACGAATTATAGAGGAATGAAGGCAGATTAATTAACATTGATAATATAGAGCTGTGGGCTTGCTTCAGGGGTGGTGGGTTGGCTGACGTGGATAATGTGCAGCTGTGGATGGCTCCTACTAAGTAGTTAAATAGCTCTAAGGGGTATGGAAGAGGAGGACTGTATGGAGAGGAGCACTAGGTGAAGAGAGACCCAGAAGAAGCAAAGGAAGGGGAGAGAGAGTGTGAGCATGAGCATGCGCATGTGTGCCCCAGATGTAGGAGAGAGAAGGGGCCTGGATGAGGAGAGGCTTGCTGAAAGAGGAGCCCAGAAAAGGAAATATCTGGATGCAGCAGAGGCAAGAAGCAGGGTGGACTGGCCTGAAGAGGCTGAAGAAACAGCATCGACAGTAGATGAACTTTTGAAACCTTGTTGAGGATCGGTGGCTGTGCTGGGGCAAAGCATGGGAGCTACTTATTGAAGTTAAACTGGTGGGATGGTAAAAGCCTTGTTACAGCCAGCTAGTTTTGATAGTGCTGTGACAATGGGGTGAAGGGAAGTGTTGATGATCATGTGGTGGGAATAACTTGAAAGCAAGAATGCTTTGCTCACCTTCTTTAACACCTCTCAGACACAACATTGCTGTCTGTTTTGTAAATCTCCTGGAGCTGACCTGCAACTTTTATGAATGCCTGTTTGTTCAGGCTAAAAGCATGACTATGGTTAACCCATGTTCTTGCCTGCTTGCTTTCACTGTGGGTGATGTGCTGTCCCTGGGGGCATCTCTCCAAGTGGAGATTCTGACTTGGAGGCCAGAGATAAGAGCCCCTATTTTTGCAGTTAATGCTCATTCTAGATTAGGATGAAAGATCTGGCATATTGAAATATAGTTATACATGCAATCAGGGGCAAGATGCAATAGAGGCAAATATACATTGGGAATCTTTTTTTTTTTAGAGAGATAATATTAAAAGCATGTCTTAATAAAAATTCTATGCAACACTCTTCAACATCTACAGTTATTTTAGACTGTGTTACAAAACTCTATCCATCATCTATTTGCTATGGGAACATTAAAGTTGTCAAAATACATTATCAGAGGTTAAGCAGGTCAAAAATTAAGACAGGTTAGGTAAAGGCTGGTTTAATTCATTATTTTTCCATATTATTTGCAAAACATTTTCTTTACATGTCACTTCATTGTGTCTTGCTAGTGCTGTTATGAGAACCTGGCTCCTTCCAGGATATTTCTTTTCTCCAAATATTTCAAAACCCTTTAGGAAATGCTATAGAGCAGTTATAATACTTTTGGCAATGACAGTTAGGCAAAACAGTTTATGAAACTCCAAAATAGTGTTTTAATTATGTATTTATTTAAGAGTTTAGTACTTTACAACTGTAAAGGAATCTGGTTTCTAAGAAAAAACATAAATCATATTTAAATTTTGTTAAACCATTGAGGGGCCTTAGATAAACCCACCAGCAAGAAATAGATGTCAGGAAATTGAAGAGAGAAAGGTGTTTTCTCTTTCTTGTCCACTTTTTGGAAGAGTGCTTAACAACTTAAAGGTGGAAGATGGAAGCAAAAGCAAGGGTTTCATATTTTTAAATGCAAGGTACATGTGGCTCACCAGTTAATTTTCATACCTTCTACATACTAATCCAGCTGTTCATTGATTTCATTTAGAGCATCTGCTTCAACTTCATAAATAAACATTTATTTTCCCAACAGTGTCAACAAGTTGTTCAGAAAACAATTAAGAGTTGATAGATTAGGAGCATACCCAGTGGCCACTTAGATGGTCTAAACCAAAGCTCATATCTAGCTCATTGTATGAGTAACTATGGTAATAAATAGATGGACATTGAAATAAATGAATTATGTGCATTGTGGTGTATTTAAAAGGAAATGCTACTTTTATCCTGCACTTTGAACTTGCTAAGAATCCTGTGAGCTCATTTTATTCTCCAAAATGATGCCTCAAACATAAAGAATAGAGGCATAGAAGAGCTATCCAACCGATACTTTTGTTCTCAGTATTGATTTTTTTCTTAGCAGGATATTACGCTGATGCAGCTTGTAAGTGAACTAAAAAATAACATTTTCTCTTTCAAAAAAAATAACAACAGAAAGCCCAGCATATTTCTTTAAAAAGAGCCTACTTCATGCCAGTAATCCATCAGAAAAGCATACCACACAGAAGGACGTTTCTTTCACAAACTTGCCACCAACAGTTTAAACCAATTGCAGACTTCTCAAATATATTAATAAAGAGTTTGCCTTGGGCTCATAAACCTATAGTTGTGGTTCGTTAGTAAGACTTCCAATTTGTAAAACTTGTTGTTACTCTAGATGCCATTCAAAGCTCCCAAGAAGATTGTTAAATGGTTGGAGATAAGTAGAAGGTTGCTACAAAGCAGGGGTTTGCCTTTGAATATAGAATAAATAAGGATTGAAGTGATGCAAATGAAAGCCTAAGACTTTCTAATCTTCTCTATGGTGAATTAAAGGATAAGAATGACATAGAAGCAAAAATTCATCTGAGTGTCACAACTTCAGAGGTTAATTGCCAAGTGTTGTCCTGAGAAATCAGACAAAAAAAAAAAAAAAAAAAAAAAAAAAAAAAGAAGAGCTTATAATACCGCACAATAACTAGCACTTTTCAGTACATTATGGTGCGGCCTACAGACTGCTTCACGTTGATTCTTCTGCTTTCAGTGTATAAACTCTCTGGAACAATGTATCACTGTTGTGTATTTATTAAGTGACCTGGAAGCAAATGAGTCAAGTAACCTACACCTGTGGCTTCAAGCTTCCTGTTTGTGAAGCTGAATGTCATGAAATCACATCTTATGCTCCAGTCTACAAATGATACACCAAAGTAGTCCTTCTTACTTCTGTTTGGCTACCTTGACATCCTCAAGGAGTGAGATGAAAAAAAGACCATCATTTGAGCAACAGGAGGCATACAACAATCTTGATGGTTGTTAGTTTTCTGTTTTCTCAGCTGCATTAGCCCACCTCCTTTTCCTGTGCACATGTACCACACCATGCACAGCCTGAGCACACACACAGATGCCACGTATGACGACTGAGCGCAGCATGAGTTTCACTTCACTGGTTTTCCAGCATCAAAGCTTTCTTTACTTTAGCCTCGAAGCAAATAATACCTGCATAGCAAAAAGTCTGTATCTACCCAGAGCACTCATCCCCTAGATGGCAGAGGTTTCCTAATCATATCTCTGTCTATGTAGGTAATTTCTTATGCTGTACAGCTGTATTTATGTATACAGTTAGGTGTTATTAGTATTTTAGAGACTAAATGCCTGTTTTTATTATCCCAAAAGACATAAAATTTGGAGATTTATTTACTTGCTTCAAAAAATTCGTGCATCTATACAATAATTTTTATATTTTTTTCTCAATTTTAGTGTTATTTTAAAAACAAACGTTTTTTTTTTTATTTTATGAGGAAGACTGTGATTTATATACTTATTAAAGTTTCTGAATGGAGCAATAGTTTTGAAAAGAGCTAGTCATCATGTAGGCAGTCACTTTAAATACTTGTCTACACAGCCTCTTAATCCAGATTGCAATATTATTGCTATGCCCATCTTTTTTCATGTGGGAACAGACTGCCAGTCATAAAAGATATCTGTGCAGGTGACAAATTATCCACAGAAAGCAAGTTGATACCACTGAATATGTCTCACTTGTGACCTAAATCTAGACATAACTCGCCTCCAGTTTGCATTAGCCCACTCTGCCGCCTAACCACCCTCTACCTCCGGCAAGCTAATGAATGATTCAGTGGTTTTCATGGTTTCAGTTCAACACACTATTTCTGCAGCTGGAGACACAGTTTTAAAATATTGCAAGTGGAACACATCCACAAAAGCTATTCCTCATTAGTACAATTTGTTTGCTTTGTTGTCTATGCAATGGCTTTTTTCCATAATTATTAATTTTCAGTTTCCTATTGTTTGTTTTGATACTGCAGTAATAATAAAATGTTCTGTAGAGTCTAAGAGTTGACTTCATGTTATTTCAGCATCATCTTGACCTCCATAGCAAAAATATATATGGGCTCTTCAAGCACTACCTACCTATGAATAAATCATTTCCCTTAACAAAATGTGAAGGGAAACAAAAAATCAGACATTAAATTTAACCTGTTCTATATAACTCTGATTTAATCTTTTCTGTATATGGTACTATGGAAATACTTAGATCACTTCATTAGCTATGTAGCACATAAAATAATTTAGGAGTTCTATCCATCCAACCAGACATAGCACTATAAACAGAAATTTTCTTGTTACTGCAAATCAAATACATGGTATGGAAAAGAACATCTGGTGCCAAAAAGAAAGGGTATTTCAAATGTACTCCATTGGAAATAATCTGTGCTTTCCTAAAGTCAGAGTGCGTTTCCAGTTGATAGGGACCATGGACCTGGGGCTCCTCTCAGCCGTATCATCCTGTCCTTGGTCAGTTCTGCCTTAAAAATGAAATAAGGAATGTGAAATAAAAAGAAGTAATTATGTTGAATGTTATTTAAAAGTAGCAGGCATTGCACATGAGGCCACAAATTTTCCTTCTTTCATTTATTTCAGACTCAATTATGCAGATACAAGGAAATTGCTTAAGGCCATTACCTGTTTTAGTCTCCTTGATTTTCAAAGGACTGAGGGGGTCTAAATTCATTGGAAGCTTTTGGAACTTTTTTTTGTAATCTTCTATGATTATATATCCCAGAAAATCAGGGCACATTTCATTACCATACAAAATGGATGTGGATATGCAGCACAGCCATTGAAGATTTATTCCACCGAAAGCAAAGGGTCAAACACCTCAAAATTCCACATTAATTCCCAAAATAATTTGATGTTCTTCTTAGGGAGAAAATTCTATTGTTCAATACTAAGTTATATAAAATACATCTATACAATACTGACCACTGGCCCAACTCTGTGTTTGTTCCATAGTAGATATAGACTGCTACCCTGCTTTTTTTTTATTTTCTTTTCTTTTTTTCAGATCAATGTAGAGACCAATGTTTATCTTAGTGCCTACCATTATAGGTTAATGTTTATCCAGATTCTCAATGTCATAAGACCGCCATGTCAGCTTGATCTTTAAGGTATTGCCCAGCTTGAGGAAAGTTAACAACATGTTTTCAAAATAGAGCCTTCAATGAATATTACACAGGTTAAACGCCAAGAATAGATCAACTGTTTCAACAAATGCAAAGAAACTTCGGAAACTCTTCACAAGCATCAAAACTATTGTTAGCTCATTCAGTGTCAAATGGTGCAGAATAACTCTGCCCCAGCTTGTCCCATAACACTACTCAATCCTGAGAGATGTCAGGGGTCTGATACCCACCACCCATGTTACAACTGCACTTTACTCTGGTCTTCTTTGCCAGGAGCACTCTTCACTTAAGACGAATGGTATCCTATGGCATTTATACAGAGATTAAGAAGAAAAGGAAGAAAAATATTTAATTTGTTTCTCTTATTTTCCTAGCCAGTTAACCTTAGAAATTGAGTCCTTTTCATCCTGTAGAATAGCTGTATTTGTATATTGTTCTGACACATTGGTTGTTTCCTACAATTCTCCAATGAATAAATTGTTACAAATGCTACTGTCAGGCCATTCACATTTTCTCAGTATGCAGCAGGTTTTACATACAGAGAATGTTTAATTATTTTTCTGATTAATGGGCTTTTTTTATTATGCTGTTGCCATTTGGCAGCTGTTTTGACAAAACTGCCTTCCTCATTACAGAATTTCTACTTGTGAAAGGAAGTCAACCATAGCAAATAGGCTTATTGAATTATCCAGCTCACCAATTACATAGTATAAAATTATTCATCCTGATATAATTTGATCAAGAAAAATCATTTATCTTTAGTAACTGTGTTAAATTAGATATTATTCTGCTGGATAGGTGCAATTTTGCAAGTGTCTGTACTTAGAGAACTTTTTTAAATTTACTTGAACACTATAGTTATTGCCTATTTTATGATTTCACTTTGTTACCAAAAAAGGTTAGTCTCTTACTAACGGCTCTACTGAGCCCAATTCATTCAAAGCTTGAAAAGCAACACTTAGCCATTTTAGAGCAAAATGCCAGATTGATACATATCATTGGCAATACAGTTTTGGAAGATCTGTTATAAATGTATTTCAATCTGTTGATAAATCAATTAAAAATCAGTCTTGCAACTTCAATATTATTTAATTGTGTGGTTTGCATGTATTTTGGCACTATTGCAGTAATGCTGCCATTGACATTGTGGCATTGCAATTTTAAGTCCTAATTTATTCAACCTAACGAATTTAAAATTGACCTCACTTTCAATATATTTACATCCTGTCATTACCCTACATAATCTCTCTTATTAAAAACCAATGCCCGATGTATTTCAAAAGAAATGTTGTAATGTATCAAAAAAATAAGTGTAACAGATTGTTATGGACTACAGTAAACAGTTGGTTAAAAATAAATACTTCTTATTGCTTAGCTTGAAAAATACTACTGTTTGCCTTATGCTCCAGGACCACTCTTCCAGCGTAAACCAACCCTGAAATTCTTGGTGAACAGTACAGCTACTGTTCATTTGGGGTACAATCACCTGACTATAAGTCACTTCAAGGTGTTCTCCAAATATTTCACTGGGCTCTGCAAATTTCTCATAACACAAGTTCTTTGTCTCCTCTGTACAGCTAGATAAGCAACAGCATGACTGTACCGGTGTGCATAAGGACTGACACCTTGCCTTTCAATCTAGTTACAGTTTTACAGCACTTTCCTGTCCTCTGAGCCTTTAAAATCCACGCTGCTTTTTCTTGTGTCTCATGCCAATTCTTCCCTGCTCTCACCTAAGCCCAGTCTGTGCCTTGCCACCACAGGGTTTATCATACTATGTATAAGGACAAGGACTCTGCTACTTGTCAGACCTTAGCCATCATTCTTACTATCTCAATCAACAGAAATGACAGAGGAGAGTCACAATCATCCTGTACTACACCACAAAGTCATGTTTACCATAACCCTATACTCATTTCCCTTTGGCTTCACTCCTGTATAGAGTCTGATTTATCAAAAGTAGGTCAAGGTGTGCTGGGAATACCTGAGATGGTAGTACCATGGTTCTACAGTGACTGTGGTATGCCTGGACTTTGGTTCAGCTGGTGCCAGTGCCAGCTGCATCTTAGACATCTTTGATACACATATGTATATAACTGAGTTGCTGGAGCCTACCGGTAATGAGATAATTACCACTCTAGATAGCTATAGGTTTGTGTTAGAGTTCCTGCAGTGGCATCAGATTATTCTCCATATTAGGGTGATCAGTAATGGTCTGCTAATTGAATGATGCTCCTGTTCTTCATGCTTTTGCATGGGCACTGGCGCTGAGGTCACAGTCACCTGGCTCTGCGTTCCAGTACAGTGCATCACTGTCCTTTTGAAGCTGCCTGTATTACAGATCTGCTGCAAAGTAGGTCAGAACATCCACCATGGTTTTCAATCTAATTGAGGCCTGCAAGGTACACACCATCTGGTCTTTCCTCTATTGCTATACACAATGGCTTTTGGTTTGTTTTGTTTTGGTTTGTTTTTATTTTCCCCCCTCCTAAATGCAGATACATAGTATGCTCAGTTTCACTAGAGGCACCTTCGGGCCACAGATCCTCATTCAATTTTGCCCTGAAGAGCTAACAGATATTATCATTAACAAGAGTACTGCATTAATCCATGGCCTCAAATACCCTGGCCAGCCGTTCATACAGGTAGGTTACCATTACCAGTGCTGGTCATTTCTGGGCTCGGAAATTGGAAGTTATCTTCCAGGACAAGCGTTCACCACTCCATTTCTGTGGATATCAGCATTTATGTTTCTGCCAGTAGCTGTTTTGATGTGGTTCATGCAGCCTTGTAGCCCACCTTTGCTTGCTGCGTGCTCATCTACTGTACTCTCAGAAAGATTAAAGCTCCTTATTATTGCCAGAGACTGACTCAATAGCAAGCTGGAGAAAGAACAGCTGCTCATTTCAATATCTGTACAATAGGGTGCAGGGTCCATCCACCTGGGTAGCTGTAGGAGGTAAGGCCAGGGACATCTGATGGGTTTTGTCAGTTCTAAGAACAGTGCTGCTGTAGTACAGGAAATAGCAAAACTTAGATAAGTGTGGTTATATTTTCCTTTCTGAAATGTGCTGCATATTTTAGCAAGAGACACATTTATTTGACTCATTAAGAAAGATACCTTCTTGATAACTTCCTAGGGAAGTTGCAAATCACATCTGAAAACGGTTTCTTGAAGTACATCAAACTCATAGCCATCAGAGACAAATAATTTAGTGTTATTTATATCACAGAGATGCATAACTCCTTTTTAATCAGCCTCAGCTTCAAAAAAGGTCTAGTTCAATGCTGCAGTTTGTTACCATCATATTAAAGAAAGTTTGCAAAACAATTTTAGTGATAAAAAAGGTAGAATCTAGGTTGTCAGCCTTCATACTTGAAGCTGGGCATAGACAAGGATTCTTCTGTTTCTAGAAAGTAGTGTCTTAAGTGATTACATTCAGGAACTAAATTTTCTTTTTTTAGGTCACTGTAATAAAAGCAGGCAATTTTTTTCTACTGCTCTGTTATTTCCATGGCATTCCTGCCTAAACTGTTTCATATGCTTTGCTGTTTCTTAAACTGTCAGTCAATGATAAGATAATAGGTGAGTATATATTGACTTTGTTTTACCAGAAGATGCTTCAAATATGATTAGGTGATTACTTCATTGTTTCCCATGTTTCTCATGTAAATGTCACTGTAATCAGATTATGAAGTTTTTGCTTTGCCTTGAATGCAGTTTCTTTCAATTGCTTTTTCATCTCGTATTTCCAGCTTCAAAGATTTCATGTTATCAACTTTGTACAGGTCTGTATCTTTGTTTCTCATAGCCTTGCTTGTTTCTTTGCAACAGAAGAAGCCTTCCTGGAGAATAAAAGCAGTATTCTTATATCTTGTGATATAGCCACTTTTCTTTTAAGGATATGAAACAGAGGTAATTTAATTTAATTAAACAACTGCTATAGTTGAAAAAAATAAACAAAAATCCTTTCTTATGTAAACCCCAAACATTTGCTTTTTCTTTCCAAGTAGGGTGATAAACTATTTGGAAATCTTATCAGATAGGTATGAAGGAGACTCTTCAAAAGTATTTTGGTTATCTTGACATGCATGCTGAACCAGTTGCGTAACTCTAAATTACTGGGTAATTTCTGCTGTCACTGATTCTATGACCATATTCTCTCCATGTAGTGCAAGAACTTGGAAAAAAACCCCATAACCACAAAAATTCCTGGAAGAACTATCACTTTTGTAATTATTTGTTGATTACAATTCAATGTTAGGATTTTCCTTGTGCTGATTTTTTATTTTCCATACAACACTGAAGTTTGGCAGAAATTTCATTTTCATAAATGTAGCCTTCACTCATTAAACAAGTTGTACAGATAATAAACCTGTTAGGGAAAATAGCCATCACACAATGCAACAGACAGAGCCCTTCTGTGGTGCTTGTGTAAGAAATCATCATTACAGAGCTCATGACAAGACAGTTGTCTTGGTTTCAGCTGGGACAGTTAGTTTCCTTCTTAGTAGCTTGTGCAGCGCTGTGTTTTGGATTTGGTTGAGAGTAACACTGACAGAACACTGATGATTTTAGTTGTTGCTGAGTGATGTTTATACTAAGTCAAGGACTTTTCAGTTTCTTGAGCCCTGCCAGCCAGAGGGCTGGGGGGGCATGGGAAATTGGGAGGGGACACAGCCAGGACAGCTGACCTGAACTTGCCAAAAAGATATTCCATACCATATGACATCATGCTGAGTATATAAACTGGGGGAAGAAGAAGGAAGGTGGGGACATTTGGCATTATGGCGTTTGTCTTCCTGAGTAACTGTTACGCATGATAGAGCCCTGCTGTCCTGGGGATGGCCGAACACCTGCCTGCCCATGGGAAGTGTGAATGAATTCCTTGCTTTGCTTTACTTGCATGTGCAGCTTTTGCTTTACCTGTTAAATTGTTCTTATCTCAACCTTTGAGTTTCACCTTCCTTTCCGATCCTCCTTCCCATCCCTCTGGGTGAGAGGGAGTGAGCAACTGGCTGTGTGGTTCTTGGTTGCCGGCCGGGGTTAAACCACGACAACAGTTATTGTTAAATATCTTATTTTTACACTTTAATGACTGAAAAAAATTGAATACATAAACTTACTAAAATGTCAGTCCTTAAACAGAAAGTCTGATGAAGTTTTACTGTTTGGGCTAGTAAGTCACTGTTACTAGAATGTTATAAAACATGGATCTACTGAGGGCAAAAAAAGAACTCTTGAATAGTATTTCATTGTGATCTTAGAATAT
Source organism: Falco peregrinus (assembly GCF_023634155.1). Lineage (NCBI taxonomy): Eukaryota > Metazoa > Chordata > Aves > Falconiformes > Falconidae > Falco > Falco peregrinus. Next base: position 67,455,405 of record NC_073723.1, read on the forward strand.
TTAAAAGACATCTTTTCTACAGATGGCATCTTATCTATAAATTTTGATTTATTTGAAAGCATTTATTTATAGGCATTTCTGACTGACTGGAATATGAAAAAATATTTACACCTTGGTAACTTGACACATTCTTCTTTTCTTCAACTATTTTGTTTTTCTGCTCTGCATGTCTATGTATATGTGCTCATATGTAGAGCTTGGATATGAAACTGAGAGAACGAGAACAAAACCTTCAGGCAAGAGTTGGTGCCTAGTGACAACATATTGGCAATGAAGGACAGTGCAGTATGTGTGACTAACAGCTTTGGTTTGTAACAAGCTAGTTGTGCCATGACAATCATTTGTGGCTGATTGGCTGCCTTGGCTGTGAGCTCAGTGACTGAGTCTGAGAAAGCACATGGGTGCCCTCAGTATCTCCTATAACTGACATGTACTTTTGGCATTTTCATATATTTTCTGCAGGCTACTTGCTCTTTTTGCCTTGCAGAGGCTTTGTTTTGATTTCAGTTAGCAGGATTTCTTGGTCTAAACCATTGAGAATGGCATGAGGCCTGGGCACCTTGAGCAATTTGGGTTCCAGATCTGTCAGAAACCTCAGCAGGGAAGGTACAGACAGCGCTGTTGGGGTGCCCTCTTCCTCGCTCATCCACTTCAGAGAACTTCAGTTTTTCAAGTGTTTGGACCTTGATTTTTCTTTTTCTTTACCTTTCTTTCTGCCTCCTTTTCCTCCTTATCCTCAGTGAGCAAACTCCTCCCTCTCCTGCTGTATCAGTGGGCTCCATCCCACTGGGCAGACATTTTGAATTTCTATCTAATTTTTATTTGATGTACATTAATTTATTTGAGGTATATTAATTTATTAATTTGGAGTATATTGATTTGAGGTATATTAATTTTCATATAAAATGAAACTACAAAAAGTAGCGCAACAGCTTTTATTAATGTGCATAAATAGATTTCAGGATTTGTTCCCAGGTGTATTGGCTGTCCTTATAGATTGTCATGATGATTTTTTTTTCCATGTGGAGGCATGGGAGCCTTTCTCTCTATCTCTCACTCTCAGCAAACACACTCCTCAACAGATTAACAGGTGATTCTCATGCTATACCTATTGTCAGTGACTATGGCTTTAGGAAAACACTAAATATTACAAACTTGAGGTATAAACCTTTGTGTTCAATACTGCCTTCATACTAGAAAGGGAACACTGAGAAGAATAAGAAAGCTTCATATAGATATACTTCTTCTGAGAAGATATACCAGGCAGCTGTACAGAGGTGAGCAGCAGTCCTTGTGGGATCACAGCTTTACAGTATCAAAATGTAAAGCTCTTTTAATCAGAAGGAAAATGGCAGCTCCAAGAATTGTCTTGCTTATATACCCTAGGCTTTATTTCTCTGAACTCACTCCATTGCAACTTCCATGGTTCCAGTTCAGATGTTTCAGAGGAGCACTGCTGGATAAGAAAGAAAAGAAGCAGGGCTGTTGTCACCATACAGGGCTGTTTGAAGGGACCATCTGTGAGTCTAGCTGCTGCTGTTGCCTGGTACAACATATATATGGCTTTAAGTAGTGAACTTGTTTTCAATCTTCTAAGAGCAACAATTCCAGGTCAACCTGGCAATAACCACATTGTGTCCACCCCCACCACGAGTCCAAGTGGTGATTGAAACAATATCTCATCTCAATTCTATTTACCAGGTTAAAGGAAGTTTCTCTTTGAAATGGGCTCTCATCTATTTGCAGCAGGAAATAAATTTCTTTTAAAAATAAATCAGAAAAATAGTCTCAGAGCTGCCAACACAGGTCAGTGTAAAATGATTCTGAAATACTTGGTTATTGCAAAGTTTTTCTGAGTACTTTATGTGAAAAATACGAAAAACCTCTGAAAAATAATTCATCTTCTCTAGCAGCTTTGTACAGAACTGCTTTACATAGTGAAGCTTTAATGACCTCCCTCTCCTTTTTGCCCTCACCAAATACTTCAACTAAGCATTTCAAAACTAATTTTTCTGGCAACTGAAAATTTAAAGTAGTCATTTAAACAACCATTCTCACTATAAATTATTGGATATAAGTAGCCAAAGCAATGGGATGAGATAACCATGCATTTTACTGAATCAGTTAAAATTTCAAACTTCAGATGATGTTACAGTATGTAACTTAAACTGCCTGTCCCTGTGGAATACCAGCAAGAGGGAAAGGACTTGAACATTGTGTGTTTTATCCAGAAAAGCTGTATAGAGTTTAATAATTTGGGCAAATTTGGCCTTAGCTGTACTAAGATATTTTTTTCATTATCTTTTGATTATTCCTTAATGTAGACATGACACTGCAAAGTAGATGGGGAAAGAGTAATCATATAGCTTTATTCTTTGTTCAAGATAAGCATAAATGCCTTTTCTTCTAAAAACCGTAGCATTTTCTATGTATTAACTTGTATTGTAAGCTGTGTATTAACTTGTAGGAGTTGACAGATGTTTTTCTTGTATTTAAATCTAATATATATGTAAAGATTCATATGGTTAAAGACCAGTTTCCCAACAAGCATTTCTATATCTGAAGACTTACTGTTAGAAAGCTAAATAACATCGGGAAAAAGCTAATGGGATGAAAATCATTACAAGAAAAAAAACCCAAACCCACAGCACAATAGGTTTATTCTTGGTTGTATTTGTTTTTCTACATAAATTAAAATGAAGAACCAGGTAAATCTTTTTAAAATGTGCCATGTTTAGGTTTTGCTGTAATGCAAAAATAATGGCTAAATTTAGTTTCTCTACCTGCCTACAACTTAGATGTATTTTTTTTCAGTGATTCTTTGAATTAATGTAACAGTCTGTCATTATAACTTGTAAGAAATTTTGCATGTATTAACAAAACTTGTACAGTATGAGTTTTTTAAGGGGAAACTTTTTTGTTTTCTCCTTGTCAAGCTTCTCTTTAAGTACATCAGAGGTGAGCATTAACAAATACAACTAGCAAAGTTCAGTGTTACAGCAAAATTCCAGGAAAAAAGATGATTTAATTTCCTAAGCAACTGATAACTGTAGTGCACATGTATTTGTCCTGTGTCTCTGTCACCCAGTTCCTTGTATCAGTAGGACAGATGTATGTGTGCCTAGTACATGACCCGATAGGTGTACATCAAGGAGAGAAACAAACAAACAAACAGAGTTCAGCAAAGTTGCTTAAAACCAGAAATGAGAGAAAACCTCATAAATCTGTATAGTTGTATTTCTTCTGTAGAGTATCTTGCAACATTTACCAAAACCTATCTGTACAGCCTCAGATTACATTCATTGTTAGGTCTCAGTTGTGTAGGGTAGTGTATAGTTGGATTGGCTTGCTAAGTGTGAAGTGTCTTCTGTTCAGGCCTAGATGGTCGCATCATTGAACTATTCCTTTAGGCAATGTTTGTCTGTCTTCTGCACTGCTTTGTGCAGGTAGGGCAACATTAGTAAGTGTCAGCAGCAAGAAAAGAGCACCTGGAAAAGTGACTGAATGATCTGCAAACTTGCCAAAGCTAATGAAAGTCAAGAAGCTTCAAAATAATGATATTCTACTTTACAATCTCTACATAGTATGTCACAATTCCAAATCATCCCTAACACTAAAACCCAATTCAAATATTATGTAGAGAGTCATAAGGAGAAGGCAGTAGAAATCAGTGGTGTGAACAGCTTCCTTAGGTGACTGAGTAACAAGGAATTTGCCCACTGAAACTTCCTAAATGTTTACAGAAAGATAAACAAGAAAACGCTTCTTTCCTGCAGCTGTGCTCAGCTGATTAAAGCAGATTAAACTACACCTTGCTACATCATGACACAGATGTACTAATATTAGTTAATTCCTGCAAGTAAAAATGTCACTAAAATATGGAGTTACTAATGCACTTCTGTGTCTATGGTGGATGAAATGAGAGCTTGGACAACTAAGCAGAATTTGATCAACAGCATTACTTTTGGGAATGTCAGGTGTTCAGTAAATCTTTAAATTATACTTTTTTAATTTTCCCATTGCATCTTTGAAGAAAATAGGCAATGCTCTGAGCTTCAAAATCTCAGTTGCAGCTACACTGAATTTATTTCTTCATATCTGTGTTGCCTTCGTGTGGCTTTGAGAGAAATGACTTCTCAAGAGAAGCTTGAGACTGTGTTTCAAAGGGTTGAAATTTATCTGGGTATTCTGTAGTACCAGAACCTTGTAAGGAACTATACATACAGTCCCTTAGAAACAAAGTTTTCCAGACATCTAAGCAGAATGCTGGAACTGGAGTTGAAATAAAAAAAAACCTTCCTATATTTACCAGGATTATATATTATATATCTATTTTTAATATATATACCATGCCATATCACATCATGCTCAGCAACAAAAGCTGGAGGAAAGAGAAAGGAAAGGGGATTGTTTGGAGTTTTGGCATTTGTCTTCCTAAGTAACCATTACGTGTGATGGAGCCTGGGTTTCCTGGAGATGGCTGAACACCTGCCTGCTAATGGGAAGTGGTGAATTAATTCCTTTTTTGTGTTCTTGCGCGAGTGGCTTTGCTTTACCTATTAAACTGTCTTTATCTTCATCCATAGGTTTTCTCACTTTTGCCCTTCTGATTCTCTCCATGTCCCACTGAGAGGGAGTGAGCAAGCGCTGTGTGAGGTTGAGTTGTGGGCAGAGGTCAACCCACAACAGATGAAAAGCCTTTCCTCATGTATTTTAGAAGCAGAAACATGTACTTGGCTAAATCATCATCTCAGGTAGAGATGCAGAAGAACAAGATGAATTTCAATGGATTGGATGGGCTGCAAAAGAAGCAGTGAGACTGAGGGGAGATGTTCCCTGGTAGAATAATTATCCCTCAGTGAAAAGTAGGAATTTCTTTTTATTATTATTTCGTCTCCCCCACCATTAGGCAGTTAGAGAACTGTATATTAAAGGCAAGACAAGAACTTCTCTTTGTCTTCAGGGACAAGGATGTGGTCCCTAAACCCTTGAGATGGCCCTGCTTCCACTCTGTCTTTGAAGTCTGTACATCAGAGCGCTTTGACTGTACAAAGCTAGCTTATTAGAACAGAAATTGAAACAAGGAGCTTTCAGAAATAAAAAGAACAGGGGATGAGAAAGAATAGAAACAAAGTAACTTGTAAGCAAATCTCCCCTTTCCTTCCTATGCCTTTACATGATGGATTTCAAAAAATCCCACACAATATCTGTGGGTCCACTGTGAATCTCACTGTTCTTTCTAGCCCCTCTCCCCTGTGTGATGTGCTCACCAACCCTTGTGGAATGTGATCTTTTCTTTCCTTGCAGAAGACTCCACTTTATCTGCAGTGCAGCAACCAGGGCCAGGAAAATAGGCCCTTGTTAACAAGCAACATCCTTTTAAGGGACTTGACTTGGGTTCATATATATTAACTGTGAATATGTGACCCAAACACTTCTTGTGAACTCTTGCAGAGAATAATGACAGTATTCAGGAGCGAAAAGAAAGCTCACCTTTCCAAGATTTCTTAGTCAAAGAAAACATGAGATAATTTCCACAAAATCTTATCGTACAGTAGCTGAAGAAAGATTACAGAAAAAAGACATTTGGGAGGGACATCTTGTTTGTTTCTTTTTTGCAGAGAAGGGTCAGAAATAACACTTCTGGTTTTATTTCTGTAAAGGAAATAAAAACTAATGGGATTCGTTCACAGGTCTGACATATTCTTTTTCTAAGAGTGATAGAGAATAGCAAAGAAAGACAGAGAAAGTTAAAGTAGGAGCAAATGAAACTCAACAGACCAGATTTCCATGGCATAAACTAGTCTGGTTGGTGTAATTCCTTCACATTACACTATATTATTACAAAAGATTGGTAGACACTAAGAATTAGTGTTATTAGAAAATATAAAATATACATTATTACACCTCCCAAGAGTAAGTAGTCACCCCTGTGAAACTATTGCAAATGAAGGTCATCCTGTAATTAAATTTTAAGATACATTTGTTGTTATGTATGTAATGATAAAGCAGGTCTCATGCCTTAAGAACTGAAGAGGATTTTCTCTCCCATGTGTTGCACTATATTACTGCTGTACTTAAATACATTCATTCCTGGGATGCAGTAGAGGTGTTGTGGTTTAACCCTATCCAGCAGCTAAGCCCCACACAACCACTTGCTCACTCTCCCTCTGGTGGGATGGGGGAGCAAATCAGAAGACTAAAAGTGAGAAAACTCATAAGCTGAGATAAAGACAGTTCAACAGGCAAAGCAAAAGCCACTCGTGCAAGCAAAGCAAAACAAGGAATTCATTCACCACTTCCCATCAGCAAGCAGGTGCCTAGCCATATCCAGGAAAACAGGGATCCACCACATGCAACATTTACTTGGGAAGACAAACACTAACTCCCAACATTCCCCACTTCCTCCTTCTTCCCCCAACTTAATATGCTGAGCATGATGTCATATGGTATGGGATAACCCTTTAGTCAGTTGGGGTCAGCTCTCCCAGCTGCATCCCCTCCCAGCTTCTTGTGCACCCCCAGCCTGCTCACTGCTGGGGTGGGGTGAGAAGCAGAAAAAGCCTTGACTACAAGCACCACGCAGCAGTAATGGAACTATGTCTGTATTTTCAACACTGTTTTCAGCACAAATTGAAAACATAGCCCTGTACTAGCCACTGTGAAGAGCATTAACTTTATGCCAGCCAAAACCAGCACAAGAGGAAATATATTGCTTAGAGAAAACGTAGTGATGGACTCTGCTTTATGCAGGTGATGGGATTTTCTGAGCCTGTTGTCTGATCAAGTACAGCAACTGCTATGTTCCAAACCCAGGACTGGGCTCCTGTAAGCGTGGCATCTTTGATTTTTCATTATAGGTATTTGCTCCATGAAATTCTGCTTTAGGACATTAACATCTTGGCAGTAAAATTAGAGGTTAACTGGCTGTCATGTCCTCTGTGCAAACACGTTGGAAATTAAAATTGAAGCATTTAAAGGAAAGATGAAAACAGAATTTAAAATATTGAGGCTATTCAGAATGACCCAGATATCTTTCATGCTTTTCTAGGAGTTTTGACATAAGACACTGACTTTATTACAAGAAAATACTAAGCTATTTGCAAGTGGTTAGTTTTTACTCTGACGATGTTTGGGTTCTCTTTAGGGGGCTGAAGGTAATTATCACTTTCGAAAAGATACTGTGCTTTTATGAAAATTGTATTGGAAAGTATTTGACTCCAAAATTAAGCTAGAGAACTCTAAAAATGGGTTTTCAATACATGGCTTTGCTTATTATCAAAACTGCTGTCATGAGATTGTATCATCTTTCAGGGCTTAATCCATAAAAAAGGATCCATCTGTCTGGAAAAGGCAAGGGAATCTTTGGCAACAGGCTGGCCACCTTGGTGAGATGGGCTTTAAACTGAAAAACTCAGAGGGGACAGGTTCAAAGCGGCAATGCTCATGCCATCGCATCCAACTAGGGGATAAGCCAGGCCAGGCAGAGCAACAATATGTGTTCCTTAGCTGTCTCCCAAGTTGAGTACCAGAAGGCCAGCCACTTCAAGGGTGTGCATGGCTATGGAGGATCCACTTGCATCCCTCCAGGGAAACCTGCATGCCCAATTACCTCTCTGAAATGTCTGTACAGCACCACATGCAGCATGGGGAACAAACAGGAAGAATTAGAGACCTGTGTGTGTCTGCAGGGCCGTGATCCCATTGCAATTACAGAGCCACGGTGGGATAGATCACATGACCGGAATGCTGTCATGGATGGCTGTGTACTTTTTAGAAAAGACAGGCCAGCAAGGAGACGCAGTGGAGTTGCTGTTTATGTGAAGGAGCAACTGGAATGTGACAAGCTCTCCCTAGGAGTGGGTGTAGGATGAGTCAAGAGCCTATGGGTAAAGATTAAGGGGCAGGCCAACATGGGGAACACTGCTGTGGTTGTTAGCTACAGCCCCCCTGGTCAGGAAGAGGGAGTCAATGAGGCCTTCTACAGGTGATTGAAGGTATCCTCACAATCACAAGCCCTGGCTCTCATGGGGAACTTCAATGCCCCTAATCTGCTGGAAAGACAACACAGCCAGGCACACACAGTCCAGGAGGGTCCTGCAGAGCACTGAGCATAAATTTTGATGCAGGTAGAGTAATTCTTTCTTGCTGGAAGTGTTTAGAACTGGCTGATTTCCCCTCGCTGTCCCTAGTAAATCAATAAGTTTGCTATTAATTCAACTTCCAGAAGAAATTTCATACGAATTTGAGCGTGGGTTGAAGTATTTTTTTTTAAGGCAGTAGTGATTTGTTTTTGGGGGGAGGGGTGTGGGGTTTTGAATGTGTGTGTGTGCTTTGGTTTTGGTTAATTTTCTTCTATTTTTCATGTCAAGTATGACAGGTAAAAGAAGACATTAGTTGCTTATTATTTGCTTCTTCCCTTTCTTTGTGCAAAGTTTGATCCTCTAAGGAACACCACAGAAATAATTCCATTAAAATTATATCCTTAAGATTTCAATATTGTAGAATAATATTTTCAAATAAAGGTAGATGAAGCTCATACTGACTAAAAAGGATATATTTTCTTTCCACCTTGAGGCAGTTTGTCCTTTGTGGCAATTCATGTTTTCTTAGTGACCTCCTTTGACTTAATCATTGCACCCTTACTAAACAAGTATTTTGCCACCCAAAGATTTCTGGGAGAAATTCAATATACTTTAAGAACTTTCTTTACTCTGTCAGTATGACTGTCTCTTGGTATTGTAAGATTCTTACTGGCTATGGTTAATAAAATCAGAGTTAGCATTGATATGAACAGCGTATCAAAGTACATTTATACCTCAGTATGCAACTAGTCCTTATTTTTCATGAAATAAATATTCCATTCTGTGTTATGAGTTACAACTTTCTTATAGATAGACATCTGGCCAAAATACTAGAAATCTAAAGGACAATAGCACTACGATTTAAATGGAGCTGTCTTACCTTGCACTGGAATCAGAAATTTTGCCCTTACCACTACTTATTTGAGAGGGAAATAACCTCCATGCTTGAGACATTATTTATGTTTAAGCACTTTAACAGTCTTCTGGGCCACATCGGTTTTAAGAATTTTGTGTGAAATCTTTCTGATCACTTTCTGTGTAATTCTAAATTAAAACCACCTACAGAAACAAAACACCTCCAAAAACCCAATTTGTTTTGTTCTCACTGAACTTTGCACAGTCAAGCTTAGGTGAACTTTGTATAAACAAGGAAGAAAAGTAATTAACATTTTAAAAGAAAGATCTTAATTTCCATTCTTGCTGCTTTTTTTACTAAATGATCAGTTTCCTCAATTATCTACGGCTTTGTCTTCTTCATTAGGCATATAACCCTGTTCCCTTAAAATTACTAAAAGCAAAACAAAAACTATTGGTTCTTAATATCAGATACTGCTTGGTTATTTATGGTATACTGAAGACTTATTGGGTGGATGTTTTGCTTGTATTTATATGTAATTCTTCTCCAGCTTGGTGGGGAAATGCACCTTTGTTAAAGTTTTCTAGAAAGTTGACAACATTTGCACTGCATTATGGAATTGTGTTTACTTTTCTAAGAAGTGTATTAGCAGGAGCTCTAGGTGAAGTTTTAAAAAGCAAGGAAATAAGAGTTGCCAAACTGATCTAAGAAAATAGAAATGATGGAAACAATCATTTTGATAAACAATGGAGATAAAATGTTTTGGTCATGTCCTATTGGATTACTAGTTTTTTTCAGAGGCACACTAACCTCTGTAACTACAAAGAGAGGAACTATAGTTTTCAGGCTTTTATTCTCAACTTTTTCGCCATAGATTTGAGGTGGTGGTGGTATATTTGTTTTCTGCACCAGCAATGTCTAGTGCATTCCTGAGACCAACACTGCTATACTGCTGTTTTAGATGTATTATGTTAAGTGACACACACTGGGTACTCAGTATAAGAAAAACAATACGTTGAAAACAATGGAATTTATGATCTGGACCTGGAAAAAAATGAATATTTTGCTATACAGCACTGTTAAATGGCATGGTCATTTGTTTCTTATTTCCAGTAAGCTATCTGGAAATAGTAAATGTCTTATTTTTGCTAAAAACAAAGTGATATAATGTACCGGATTGAAAGGATTAATGACTTTAATTAGAGGACAAAAGTATGTAATGTTTGTGTATTTGTCAACCACTTATTAATATTATTTACCGTTGCATGGTAAATTCTATGAAATATACTAAAACTGGGTGAAAGTATTTCCTATTTTATAGGAGACTGCCTTTATGACATTAGATTGATAAGCTACCAGAAAACTGCAGATGTCTTAAAGCAGTCACACTCCTATTCCAAATACATGTAGCACAACTGTCTGGAGTTATTATTCACCTTGATTACACTGGCATTAAATAGCTCATCTGTTCTAAATCTTCAGTAAAAATATATAGCTCTTTTACAGGATGCAACCAAAGGGGAAAGAAACAAATATCAGAAATCTTCAATGTTTAGTTTGTTACTAATACCATATTAAACTCACCGTGTATCTCATTCTGCAGGGGTGGGGGTGGGGGGTGGGGGGGTAGGGGGGGAAGAAAAAGGATCATTCTATCTCTTTCAGATTTTATATTTTAGGTTGCAAAATAACAGCTACCTTGTCTAAAGTTCAAATTCTGATATCTTTGATCAAACTGTAAATGTTGTCAAATAGAGAAGAAAGCAATATTCGTATCTTCCCATAGGAAGTAGTAAAAATGACTTGCTGACTAGAGGCCACTTTTATATCTAAAATTAAATACATGTCAAATAGTAAATCAGATCTATAACATTTTTATAAGTTTCTTTTGCACATGTATACCTCTGCATATAGACATATGTGCACATTAAATATGTGTATTTACACTACTGAAATATACGTAAGTGGCTAGTGAACAATTTATATTTTGGTATCCAAACCCAAGCCTCTGTTAATTTTTTTTTTCTTGATGGATGCTTAGTGCTCTCAAAGCTCTGTGTGCTCCTTCAAAATCTATCCACTGGAGAACCAGATTCCTGTTTGACATTATAAGAAGCATTTGGTACAATGACTTACGATGATCACATGCACTTCTAGCCACAAAGTCACTGCATAGGGCAAAACTATCAATCACTTGTGGTACAACCAAGCGCAACAGTTCTTGCAGAGCACAACTTGTGTCTCAGTAGGGCACTTGGCTTGGAGTGTGTTTCCTTCTAGGGATGTGGCTGGGTAGTTAATAACAAAAAATTGGGGCTTAAGATCAAGCAATTTAAATTAATTCATATATATATATATATAAATGATTAAAAGATAACTGTATTTGTAGTTGTATGTATCTGAGTTTGAATTTACCTAGAAACAGGGGGTCATATTATCAACTCACTCTTAAGATGCTACGTTGCTTGCTGTCATTAAGGAGGAAAAAAATTCAAGTGGTGAGCAAGAAATTTTCTTTCTGGGGAAGTTATTTTATAGTTGCTTTCCTCAGGGATATTTCTACTTCATCTAATATATCTAAGTCTGGCTTATTATTCAATTTACTGATTCTTATATTAGCAAAACTTATTTAAAATAAGTGAGATATTGAAAGTGTTATGGAAACATTTTGGAGTGCTTTGTTTGAATAAGTTGATATCTTGTCAACAGTTGTCTTTTTTGGTGGTGGTTTGGGGGTTTTTGTTTTTGTTTGTTTGGCTGGTTTGGTTTGGGTTTTTTTAAGAGGTTTTTAATTAAGTAAGAAAAGTACAAGGGTAGATCAAGAATATTAAATATCCTTTCTGGACTGATCTCAACAGGATACTAGAGTTCATTTTTGCTTTTGGTAAATAAGGATAGGTAAAGCAAGAAATGAGAATGATACTCCGGCCACCAACCCCACAAATCAATATGTGCTGAGTGTAAAACCTCAGGAAATAGGAAATCAAATGTTACCTTTAGCAGATTAATGTGGACTCTTGTTTATTAAATTATTTATTAATTTATTTATTTATAATGTTAAAAAAAAATTATTTATTTATTAATGGGCCTACTCATTTACAAACTAGCTAATATTTTGTCTTATTAGGGTGATAGGTAAAGCTAGAGGAGATATAGAACACTACTGTGATTGCTTGTTATTAAGACTTCCTTGTTACTGAAGAGCACTAATTTTCCCAGTTTCCACTGAATTTCATGGAAATTGATGGATTATATCAACTTCCTAGCTGTTTAGGTTCAATGAGATTATACTATTCAGGTATGGTAAATGGATAAATTTGCTTGAGTGTTGTATTTATTTTCTATTTAAATACAGAACTACATAACACAAATTTTTCATGTACACTAACATTTTCGTGTGAGTAGACTTGTTTGTTCTTCCTATGAGCAGACTGCTCAGATCAGTTGCGAAGCTGAGCAGGACTGCAGGTAGAGGCTGAGGGAATTATCTCCGTTGTTGAACATGCAGCATAAGGACTTTGGGGAAAACATGGGCTTTGCCCAGGTTGTCAACTGACCGGGAAGTTAGCAGCTAGAACTTAAGAAAGCTAAATTACTGTAACCTCAAATCTTGCATGGCACTGGCATAATTACTAAATGTGAAGCTCATGCTTTGAAAACTTTCTCTTAAATACAAAATTTCTACACAGATAATCTTTAATAGTTTTTTGGTGGTTCTGAAGATAGTCCTTGATGGAGGTCTATAGAAAAAGGCAGGTTTGATCTCCTGTCAGTTGACATATTTCCTCACGTAGAATAACATGTAACAGAAAGTACCAATCACATTACTGAACTTTAAATTCAGGACACTGTGGTAAATCTTAAGGGTCCTTCAATTATGAATAGAAGTAAATTTTGACTTAGTAGTACAACAGTTTATATTTTGTTTAGGAATATTTTGTAATAGTGATTTAGTCTTTTTTTAGCCTTTCTTCCTAACAAATTCAAATGAGAATTCAGAGGCATGCTTCCCCATACACCTACACTAACTCCCCCCATTTTACTGAAGGAAAATAATTTGACAGCTCAGTTATCTGTCTCTTTTTCTAGAGGATGAATTTATTTCTTTTTCATGTCAGAATGTGACAAATATTTTTGCTACCTCAGGATTTAAGCATGTTCCTCGATGCCCTGATGCTGTTCTGATTATTAATGGGCTCTGCTTTACACTTCTCCTAAACAAAGTACTCTGAAGGCACACTTTGTTCTTGAATACACTAGGCATCTTGGGAAGAATTACTAAGGTCTCTGTTTATAAGTCAGAAGACTTCCATCCTGTTGCCTTGAAGCCATTCTTAACTCAATGCTGGGTAAGGTAAAATGTTTATGAAGGACAGAGGTTAAAAAAAAAATAAAGGAAAACAAGTTATTAATCTACTTCCATAGAGTTTAAATCATAAAGGTATTTTTTCTGTTATCTACCTGCTGTCCTGACCCCCATCATTCAGAGATTCTGTAATTTTTAAAACCATATACCTCAGAATGCATCTATTAGAGGAAAATCTTCTGCAGTGGAGCAGATAGCTTTAATAGACAATTGCTTTTTGAAGTCCTCCCTTTTTGAAGTATTTTTTTTAATAGATCTGGGAGATATCAGAAATTGCTAGAATAATTAAAGTAAGAATTATTTTCCTTTGAAAATGTCTCTTCATTAAGCCACATGCTGTCTTTGACCAGAAAGTTAACACTTTTCATAAGGAAGAGCACCTCTTCTGAGGTATGTTTCATAGGAAAAAGTCCTCTGTATTCAACTTTTGCTCTGCATCAGCCTGTGCAACGATAGTGTGCTTGATTAAAAAAAAAAAAAAAAAAAATCATCTAGATGAGCTAAATATGCACAGTTCATTATTGGAGCCTTACTAATGTGGTCGTAAATGACCACATGGAGGTGAGAGATGCGGCTTGGGATGACACTTCTTGAGCTACTGGCCATAACACCATTCAAAGATCTGCTTGCAACTACAAAAGGATGGAGTAAAGTTCCACTTGAGAAAAAAGTTGCTTGTTTCCCACTCATTTCTTGAATTCCAGAGTGTTCTGGCAAATGAGAGTGCTGGTAGGTGCCATTTTCAAACTGTACAGGACATGGGTTTACTCACTGAGAAAATAAATGAGAAAAACACATTTTGTGTGTGTTGCCCAGGAGAATTTGAGGAGAGGCGGAATTTGGCAGGGGCTTCAGCTGCACTGAAAAGGAAGGCAAACCTGCAAGCAAGGAAAGCAACGAGGCTTTCAGAATAGGAGGTGGTAGGTTAAAATTCCTGAGATTGTGATTGCCTGTTGGAGCCCCCTATTTAGAAAGTGTAACATCAGTCCTGTAAAACAGTATTGTGTGCTGCACAACAGTGCTCAGCCATGTTTAATATTGGTTAAATGAATGGGCTGAATTTGCTAAAACAGAGCAGCAGATCTACCTTGTAGCGTTTTGAGAATGTGTTAATTTTTCTCTTAGAAACTCCATGGGTAGAAACTCCATGGGGTATGAATCCTGCACTAGCAGGTTGTATGTACAGCTGCTATTATAATTATACCTGAGTCTGTAATTAAGCAACAGTGAATACAACAGTAGCTTTATTTAGGTAAATGGGAAGAAGCTGCTCCTTAAACACATGTTCAGTACCTGTATACTAGCACTAAGCTGCTTCTTATGTGGTTGATTACACATGCTGACCTTAAACACGTAGATGCAATATTTGTTGCAATATTTGTCCTTTATCAGTATTTGAACACTTACATTGTCAAAGCCAGTAATTAGTCCTTTAGGAAAGTTTGACTAATGTAATTTTTTTGGCTGCATCCAGGAAGAAAAATAAAACACAGTTGAAGGGGGTGATTTTTTCAGTATTCCACTAAGAAAAAAAAAAAAAAATACTTCATGGTTTGAATTAATACTTTTAACATCAAACCTGAGAGTGGCAGGAGTCAGGAATTTCTGTTATGAAGAAATATAAGTAATTATTTGCCAAAATGTTCAGAAATTAATATTAGAACCTGAAGACCAAGTTCTCCATGATCCCTTTGTGCCAAGCATGCTCAAACCTAAAGACAAAAATTACTTTTGATAGTATTTTCTCAACTGCTAGACTGCTTTAGTCTGAACTGAAGGTAAAGTCCTCTTCTGCCCTCATGCTGTTAATTTCTTCTGATATGAGGTCAGCAAAATGAGAGAGGAGAAATTAGTGCAGCATTTCAGAATAATAGCATTCAGGTAGACAGAATATGGGAAAGAGAAATCATTAGAAGAGACAAAGAAATTAGAAGGGACAAAGAAACAGTCTGAGTTGGGCAGAAATGATGCACTAGATCAGAAAGATCAAGAACAGCCATTCCCTGGACTTTGAATCCTTGGTCTTCCATACACTGTCATACACTAAAATGAAGATTTTAACTAACAGCAATCTACAGCTGAGATAGTATGTTAGCTCGGAAGTATACTTAAACAGTCATTCAGAAAAGCTGTAGTTAGGGTGCTAATTAGCCTCCTTCCCAGCATTGGGAAGAGAAGCAGTACTTTGTGGGTTTTGAAATTTCTCACTTTCAGCAAGAAACTCGCTCCCAAACTGTATATGCAATTCTCCCAGTGTTTATTTCTGCTTTTGGAAGGGAAACAAAAACCTATGGATTCATTCATGGGAAGGCATAGAGAGAAGAGTGATCTTTCAAAAGACAACATGCAGCAAAAGAATGAAATTTTTTACAGAGAGCTCTAGTGGGTAGCGCTTACAGTGTGGCAACCAGTCTGTAAACTGCAATTGGGAAAATATTCTGCCAGAAGGATAAAGGAAAATGAAGATATGTTACCAAGATTTAAAGATTTTATCAGATGTTCACCTTCCTGCATGTAGAAAGTAGAAGTTTTTTCTTATTTCTTTCATGTCTTCTTGCTCAATTTGTGTAACCTTCTATGCTGGTTTTAATGGGAGGTCATAGAACATTGAAAGACAGATTTGGTGCACAAACCATATTCCATATAACAGTAGGATATTTTTATTGTCAGCAAACCCTCTGAAATAATCTGTTCTTGATTACATAGTTAAAGCAGAAGTTGATTCTCTTCAAATTAGTCTATAACGAGATGGCATGGGCAGCATATTCTTTCTGAAAAATGTGTCTTTTCCTTATGATCACCAGATTTTGATGTACTGCTAAGATTTAAACAGATTGGAGTCACTGACAGAAGCAAATAAATAAAAATTCAGGATTTTTATGGTAATAGTCTCAGATTATTCCATGCATGTTAGTTGTGATTTTCTCAACATCTCTATGCATGTGTGGAACCTCCTATAATTACATGAGAATTCATTTTTTATAAACTTTGCTGTCTTACTGAAAAAATAAAGGTGAGGAAGAACTAATTTCTTGACTTTAGAGGAGAATATTTCTGTGACTAAAACTATAGGTGCTCTACTTCAGTGGTTTTAGTATTTTCCTGTTTCTCACTTTTTTTTTTTAACACCACCCCCCACCCCACCCCCGACATTTCTATTACAAAGGAAAAAAAAGTGTTGGTTTACTCCTTTATTTATATTTAATTTCCTACAGGCAGAGTCTGCTTTTTATCTATGCAATATTTTAACAAGTTTTGGGTTTGGTTGGGGTTTTTTTCAGCTGGGATGAAAAAAAAAAAAAAGTCACTGTCTGTTCCGCTTTGTTTGAATACATGTTATAAATAGAAGTAAGGTAGGTGGAGTAAAAACCCTTTCCAAGGGATTTTGTTAAGGAAATGTTCCACAGGGTGTAGGTGGTCTTACAGCGATGGGCTGAACAGTTGGAGGGTATTACAGCACACAGGCTCTGGTAAGGGGCTGATTCTGAAGGCTGTATCTGTTTATCCAATAACAGCTCTTTTCAAGCTGGATTCAATCTTACAGCATTAGCGCAGCTTGAAAGCAATCTGCACTTTTATGCCTGGTCTCCAGGACAGTTGTGATGACACAGACTTCAATAGTCTTGCAAAGTGTCCTGTTCCTCCCACGTCCAGACTGTAGCAGCATGGTGTCAGGTGGGATAGTGTGAGCACCTGCCATTCTGTGTGTTTGTGCTTAAAAGAGACTGGTGAAGTTTTCATAAGACCTGAAACTATTTTTACCACAGTATCTCTGACCGAGCCTTCTGACAGTGCAGCTCTTCACTGGTCCCATTTGAAGTGTGTCAGTTACCTCAGGTGGGCATCCAAGGTGGCTCAGCTCTGTGAGTCCTCAGCACAGCCCCGCAGAGCACCTGCCTGCCCCTCGGTGACACCTCTGATGGCTCAGAGCCGTGGCTTTGTCACCTACCAGCCCTCCACCCACTGAGTTTAGAAACTGTGTTCTTTTTTTAGTGTAGGCAGGGACAAGTGTAGCTGGAAACATCTTATAGCCAAGTTTAAACAAAGGTTGGCACACTCCTTTTCCAGGTCATTAATAGACGGGGTCTTAGAAACACTGTGTGCTGGCTTAAAAAGACAGGATGTCTGCAGGGGGACTAAGAGGAGATTCACGTAGGGACTTGCAGAGAAGGCTCTGCAGGCAAGAGGTAATTCTTATATCTATTTTCTAACACAGAAGCCAAGGAAGTAAATGGTTTAAGTTTACTATGTGCTGAGGTAAGAGAAAGTTCAGCTCACTATGATAAAAGTGCTCTTGCAAAGTTTTCTTCAGAGTGCATGATGCAGGTTTAAATGGGGAACTTATCCACACTTCTATAGCATGTGTTGTTCATACTGCTTCAACTTTGTGCAAATGAGCAAGCAGGAGTGAATAATTTCAACAATTAGTATTGTAAAAGCAGAAGACAAAGATGAGAAGAATTTCTTGGTCTTCCATCTAATTCATTAAGTTGGATCAATGAGATGCTAATGCAATGGTGTTTAATAATATGTATTTTTGAATAGATGGCATTCTTGGTGAACTTAAAATTCTCATTTGGATACTATTCAGACCAGTGGAGTATAAAGCAGAACAAAAAGTCTCAGTTTCCTATTCTTTGTGACTGTGCTAATGCGTTTGTGTACAGCAGTGACATTTTCTCAGATCACTAATATACTTTTTCCTTCATATGGCATCTAATTGCATCATGTCATACTCTTGTCATTTTCTGCCTTTATTGTGCTCTTCCATGAAAACCTGGGTTTGGGAATAGTCAAGAAGTAGGGCTACATGGAAGACTTAACAATTAGATAGTGTAATGGTAGGAAAAAAATAAATGAAGATAGTCGTGTCCTGAATCCTAAAATTTCAATTCTCATAGTGTCTATTCCTTTAAAACTTTACCTGGGAGACTTACAATGTTATCTAGTGAATGTCTTTAAATTGAAATTTTATTTGCTTTCAAAAAGATCTTTGTTCATTATGCAAGGATAAATTAAGCATCTGTTAATTGTTCTTCTCCCCGACTCAAATAAATTTCATAAAGACATTTAATTTCACTAAACTAGGCATTTAAGCTAACAAATTTAAAGACCAGGTCCTGCTCCCATGCTGATTCAGTGAGAATTGTAGTTCATTCAGGTGCTTGTACCACATCCACTGCCAGAACATGAGCCCAGAGCCACAGAAAAAAAAAACCTCGTGTTTTTTCTGATAATGGAGAAGGGTTAGAAACCCTGTTTATACAGCTGCAAAATGAAAACTACTGTTATAACCAGTTGGTATCTAAGGTAAGCCTTGTTAAGTGATCTATTCAGCCTTACTGAGATTTGTATTATCTGACACGAACCCCTTCCTGAAGGTTTCTAAGGTTTTTTTGTTGGGTTTTTTTTTTTTTTTTTCATGACAATAATAGCAGGAGTTTCAACCATTTAAACAATAGTTCTGTGACTCTTTAACACCTACTAAGGGTTCAGATGGGCCAGATTCAAAGGCTATCTGCCCAACATGGATTCAGATTTGTATCTTCTGCCTAGCAAAACTAAGGGAAATGTGTGGTGGAGCAGATCTCATTTCTTCCTTGAAGAACTGCAGCTTTCAATAGATATTTAGATGTTTGTTAGACCAGAGATGGAGGGAGCCTATGTTCTCACTAAGAAGAAAGATGGCTTTTGTTGGTGACTGGGAGAAGAGTGATCAGCGTTCCTATTTTTATTTTTCTAATGACTCTTTAAAAACCTTCATTCCCTCCACTCTTTAAGATCAGATGGAAAAGAACTTTCATATGTTCACATTTCCATGGCTTATTGGAAGTTAAATGAGAATTATGACATTAATGATTTCAAAATAGGAAATAAGCGGGATTTAGGCTAATTTTTTTGTGTGTGAGTATAGCACCTGGGTAGAATTTTAGCTGGCAAAACTTAACTCTGTCCATGTCCTCAGTGTTTCTAACTGTATCTAGGTAGCTTTTCAGTACATCCCTTAATTGAATACTATGAATTTGCTTTTGATATTTACTTGGATATTGTCTGAGCTCTGGGCCTTCCTTTAAGCTGACCAGTAGTTACTTCCAGAAATACTTTAATTAGTTGAACTATTTCATCATGAATTCTTGTATGTCTTGGTTTGATTTTTCTGGGATTGCAGAAGCCAGCATTCCCTCTGCATAGGCAGTAACCAGTGAAATGCTTGGTAGCTACCTGGTCTAAAATAATAATAGTACATTTTACCTTTTATTTCTTAGAAGGAGTCATCATGCTTGTGTACAACCATTCCTTAGGGAAACTCTGAACAAAATCTTTAAACTGAGTCCAGTCCTGAATTTAATTTTTACTCAAGAGGCATTAATTTGATTTGTGGTGCTTTTTTTAATTATAAAATGCAACTTAGACTGTTAAAGGCAGAGTACTGAAGCAGTATAAGGGGGTGCCAACCCCCTCCCCATCCTAAGACAAAACAAAAGAAAATTAAAACAAAACAAAGCGACACATGCTTCTCTCTCCTCCTCCCCTCCAGCCCCCTCCAGCCCACTCTAATTCTCCAAATACTAGTAATGAGTACCTCTGCAATAGTTATGTCAGTGCTACCAGTTATGCCAATCACTGAACGGAAATCTAGATAAGGAATGTGGGTTCCTCCCTAAACTTCCCTTGAAAATCCAAAGCATCCTTTAAATATCCATTCTAAACTACGATTTTGGATGTTCCTTTAAATCGGTATGTCAGAAAGACTACTTTGGGTATTATCACATGTGTTTAAAGATAAAGGCAAGCAACTCCAAACTAACATAGTCAATGGCATATTCAGCTATTTTTTACAACTTGGTTTCTTTTGTGATTAAAAAATCCAAAGCTACCCATGAGAGAAAAAAAAGAAGTGTTTTGGTTTCTGGTTTTAGTATTCTAAATGAGCAATGCTTTGCCAAAAATATTTAGTCATTCTGACATTGAGATGCTTCAGATTTTTTGTCATTCTTTAGTCTGTCATTTTCCATGAATTTCCATAAATGTCTCATATTTTTTTCTTCCCTTAATTATTCCTAAGGGGGGGGGGGGGGGGGGGCAGGGAAAGATGGCTGACTACTTAACCTGATCAGTAGACCTCATTCTTAGAAATCTAGATATTTCATAGTTTTAGAGAACAAAAGATTTGCAATTTCTTTCATCCAGATAGGTATCTTGCATGGTATGTTTTAGTTCCCAAGGGGACAAGATATTTCTGGTATCTAGGAATCTCGACAATAAACCTTTCATTTTGGAAAAATCTAGAAATTGCTGTCAGCATTCACTTTATGGTTCAGTACTTCAATCTGTATTCTGTCTCTGCTCATGCATCATTCTCAGTGACTCCAGTGGGAATGTCACTGCAGCACAAGAGCTGGAGGAGAAAGCACTATGAGCTCAGTATAATATTCACTGAAGTTGGTCATACTGACCTCTGAGTGCAGCACCAGGCAAAACCAGCTGTCCTCCATTACAGCGTTTGTATTTCATACAACAAGGTTTTGTATGAACAAATAAATAAAGCACTGGCAATACACATGCTGGTCTTGCACATTCATAATGACCTTCATTTAGAAATTCATTTTTTATGATCAGCCCAGCACTGCTTGACCAGTATATTTATGTAGTCTAATTCCACCTTTTGTAATTTGTAAAGCACAACTGTTATTTCTCAGTGTCTCTCCTGCGGCTGCAGTCTTGGTCCATGATTTCTCTAGTCAAAGCATCTGAAAGTCCTCTACAGTTCTGTGCCATTCTCACTGTAACTGGCTGACTTAAAAATCCCTTGCCCCTGCAATAGTGTTTACCAGTTTTCAAACATTTAAGAGTTTCTAGAACTGGTAGAGATGATAAATTTATTTCCTTTCCTTTTGATCTGTGTTAAATAATGAATATTGATGGTTCTGTACCTGTGTAAGGCTTGAAAGCATTCATTCTGCTGGTTTTAATAACTGCCTTTGCACACATGAAAATATACTCGATGCATATGCACAGAGTGAGTCAGCAGAGCTGAAGCGCCTTCTCATCATTGTTGGAAAAAGGACCATGCTGGCAGGAAAGCTTGTGTCAGTTCTTCCATTTCGTCCATTTTCCTTGCACAGGACTCACCTCTCAAGTAGCGCTAGGGAGATTTACCTGTATACTGGCATTAAAGTATATGGGTTGGTTATATGACATGACTGCACATGGTATATTTGACAATACAGGCAAACTTCAAATGAACATAGATGCATGGCAGGACAGGGCAATGCTTCCACTACCAGCAAATCACTGTCTCCTTACACTGACAAAGCCAGCAGAAGAGAACATTTGGGCCATCATCAGCAGGTGGCCCAAACTGTTCTGGAGCAGAGGAAGCAATGATGCAGCTCTGTTTCTCTGTGACATATAGGAGCTGCAGAACAAGAACGTAAAATTGAGATGTCATCTGTTGTTTTAATTTTCATGATATGGGCACAATTTAATGGATCTATAAGCTAAGGCTTGCAGCTGTGAATGAGGGGTCTCCGAGGTGAAAATGCTTTTGGAAGCATTTTTTCACCATGAGGAACTCTAGCTGCTGTTTTCCAAAGGTCAGATATACTGTTGAAGTTCCCTGTTATCTTGCGTACCGTGTTCATGTTTAGTGTTTGTTTTCTCATCTCCTTAAGTCTTGCATCTTAGGGTCTAAAGACGGAGGGAAGGACTAAATGCACACAAGATTACTAAAGAAAAAGACAAGGAAAAGGTAGTGGGGTTTTGGATTTTTTGGCTTTTCTGTGATAAGTCACCCTACTGTGATTCCAAATTAGCTATATTTAACCAAACAGTGTAATTTAAGAAGGAAGGAGTATATTCATTTATGATTCTTCAGTATGACTTCTGTCTGCTGCTTGGTCAGGTTTGATTATTACTGTTCTGAGACTGACCTGGAGAGGTATTCTTGTAGATGACCCTAATTTATTTCCTGCAAAGAAGGACAGTGTCATCTAATTCCATTGACCTTTTGTGCAAAAGAACATTCAGACCCAGTACCACTTCTAAGATCAGCAGCAGCAGCAGCAAAATCTCAATTGTCGGAAGTTAATGCAGGTTCTTTTTAAAAGACACAAGTGCTGCTGCCACGTTGGTGTGTGTTGTTTTCTTTAAACTGTTCATGAAGAATGGGTACTTACACAACACAAACCCCAAGCTCCTTTATTTTATATCCTTCACTTATGAATAATTACAGAACGCTTCTGTAATTGTACTTTTGTCTCAGTATTTACAGATTTCATTCTATACTACCTCCTGAATGTCTTTTGTATTCTAGAAGCTTTCATTTTGCAACCTGTAGAATAGACAACTCATAAACAGATAATAAAATGTAATTTGTGTGGGCAGAATAAAAATATTTGTTATATATGTGAATGTATAGTCACACAGAGAGTACCTATAAGGTGATTTTATACTACAGCTTAATTTATACAGAACTACTAAGTGAAGGAACATGAATATGCACTGCAAACTAACTTTCCAATACCTGAAATAAACTCCACTGAAGTGAATACCAGCATCATTAAGTGTCTTTCAATTGCAGATCACAAGTGATTCTGAGATACGATGAACTCAGGTAATTTTGTTCTTGGGTTTTTTTAGTCATCCAATACTTTTTGTACAAATTTCTCAAAAGAATTCATAAACATTACCTTATTTTCCTTGTGTGGCAAACATTATATTTTTCATTGCTATTTACTTCTACAGAAGAATGGGAGGGAATAAGACAAAATAAACTTGCTCAAAGTTGCAATGAAATTATCTTATGAAAATAGCTTGTTTGTTACAACTTAGACAATGATGCTAACCTGGTCTAGTTTGTTGCACCATTTAGCGGATGAAGGAGGGGGCTATGAGTGGTAAATAATGAAAGCAATATTTTTTTTTTATTACACTTCTTGGAAATACCTTGGCGCCATTTAGCAATCTTCAGAATTAAAACAACTTCTTGCCTTACCTGGGAGTTCCAGCCTTTGTAGCTTGGTGTTCTAGATTTGCTCAGAAATAGCATTAACAGAAAGTTCAGATTTTAGAAAGTTCTAGGTGTTTAAAAAGCATGGAGACCAGTTTTCTACTCATCAAGAGCCCTTTTGGCCAGTATTGGACCATTTTTACTATCCTTTTATGTGGCTTGTTTAGCTGGGAACTGGTCAGTTCAAGAAAAATAAAAGGACTAAAATTTTGGGAGTGGAAACTGAATGATGCACGGTGGAGTAAACCTCTCATTTAGAAGAATATGATTATCAGCATACACATCAATTCATTCTACCAAAGCAACAATGATTACAAAAAAATTACTGATTAATTATTTTGTACTTGATTTTTTTACAGACTTGAAAACATCTTTGTCATAGAAAAGATTTTTTCTCCCCCTGACATCAACTAATCTATTAAAAATATTATTTCCATTTGCAAACTTCTGTTGCTTAAGTAACCAAGATGATTACTCCAGGTATCTGCACCACTTTGGCTTCTCTTTTGCAAGATCACAAATTACAACTTCTTCTGAACCATACCACAATTCTACCAAAAAAGGGGTCAAAGCAATAGCCTGACATTCAGAGCTGCCACGTCTCTTTGCCTTGGGGGACGGGAAGGGCAAATATGTGTTTTTCTGTAATTAGAACACTAGGTCTTCTACTCACTGTCCCACTGTAATATTTTACTGCTCTGTCACCCACAGTCTTACTGGAATAAATCACAATCTGGGAAATGTGTTTCAGGTAGATGGCATGTATGTTTTTCTAGCTTGTAGCTTATAATTGTTATTTCTGTGCAACATGTAGATGATTACTAACCTAAAGCTTTTGAACCTACACTGAACAACCCCTTGGCAAGGCTATTTTTGGTCAAGCTGGCAATAACACACAAAAATTTTATTTGAGCACTCATTTCTGAAGTAGTTTGCTTTGTCAAGTAATAGCAAAAGGTCTGTGGGAAAGCAATGCTTAAAATTCTAGTTCAAATATTATCATACAATTTTGAATGGGTAAAACAATTTTTATAAGTCTGTACATCATTAATAACCTAATTAGAATTAATGATTTTGCCTCTGGTGTTTTCTTCTATTCTCAAAGTGTCTTTGAATTACATATAGGTCTGAATGGTTAGATACATTTTTGAAGTAAATTAAGACAAACAGTATTTCCCTTTCTCCTTTGGATACATGCCTAAAATATGTGGATTAGTCTTACCATGTTTATACTGAGCTGATTTATAGTCTGCATTACGATTGCATGATCACCAGTCAAGACCTCTATCTATGGATCCTAGGCAGTGCATGGGAGCAATACAAAAACCACTAAAATCATTAATCTACCTGTTGTATGGAATTAATAGGGAAATGAAGGATAGAGCTATAAGTTGAAAACACATCATAGGTAACAGATGTTTTGAAAGCAGTTTAACTCTGGGCAGGCGTGGATAAAAACACTAGTAAGGCTAAAGAAAATAATCTCTGAACATTGTATACAGAATTTTATAGAAATATTTGGCTTTAGAGATAAACAAGGGTTTTTATAACTCCTTGAATTGTGAGGTATCATTGAGGTCAGTAAATGAATCCTTTTATACAATTAAAAATTATTTTCAACAATTGAAGTAATTCCTCTAATTGGATCTTACCTAATGCCCATAATACTTGTGATAACTCAGTTCTAAGAAAAAAACTTTTGTCAGGCCATCCATATTCATGAGGTCTAACTAAGAGTAAATCAGAAGCAACTCTGTAGAAGATACTGTATTTACATTAATATACACCCAGTATCTGAAGGAAAATCAGGCTTTATCATTCTGCATTATTTTGGATTACACATAGTAAATATGAAGCTTTCATAAATGTATGAAATGTATTAATTTGGAAAGTAATATAAATTCAGGTTTACGATCTTTTTATTTAATCAAATGTATTATTTATTCAAACTGCAAAATCTATGAAGCTACATTACAGAATTTACCTGTGTCATAGGTAGCATTGTGAGAATTCTCTATCAGTTATTCAGTGTGCTAAAATGAAATATACTTTTTAATGTTTCATATGACTGAAATACAAAAAAGCCTGTTAATGAAATAATGACAAGTACAAATGAAAATAAATATTAAATATTGTTCAATAATAAACATGGAAATTCAGAATGACAGCTAATGTCCTGAATGGAATTTCCTTAGTATTAAAAAGCATTAGTTAAAGTTAGAAATGACAGTTTTCTACCTTGCTGAAGAATAATTTATGTAACCTCAGCAGAGACATTTTGAACTAAACAGTGTCAGTTAAATATAGAATTGCAAAGTGCCAGAGCAGTTTAGCAAAAGCAACTGAGGTGCTACTTTGTTGTTGTAATTAAAGGCACCTGAGCAATCATTTCTATTAAAACCCTCCATCTTAGAAATATTTCAATTGCCACAGCTTGTGTTTATATGAAATATAAAATTTTCTTTTTGTACCATCTCTAAATATTTTTCTTTCATTCTTTTTGGCTGCATCCTTTTTCATTTTAATTTTTTACTTTTGTACTTGAGCTTTTTTTTTCCCTTGTCTAAGAAATTCTGAAGTTTAAACATGTCTCTTCTTTTAAGTTTGGATGAAAGAACTGGATGCTGAAACTCTGCTGAAAAAGATGCCCTCAAATACCCTATTCTGACACTGTGCTATCAACTGACTCTTCCCAATTATGTCACTTTTTGTTCATAGATGTTCTTGACTTCCACAGCAGGTATTGCTGTTGGTTTCTCCTTGCCTGTGAGCAAGCCATATCTTTCCTGTGATGCACTTCTGTCTCTTCCTTTGGCTAAGGTGCAGTGATGGTGCAAGACAAAGGAAATGTCCTGGAATTATATAATATTTAATTTTGGAGATGTTTCTTTCCAATTGAAATACAAAATATTTCAATTTTGTTTTCCTAATGGAAAAATATATTTATTTGCTTGGTCATTTGGGTTATTACTTTTCTTCCTCCTCCCCTCTTCTTATGGGAGAAAAAATTAAGTGTAATATTTGATATAGGGTCTGAAAACTTTTGAATGGTGACTGATATTCCAAAATATAAAATGTTTGTTCTTGTCACATAGATTAATAATCATAGACTGAAAGAATTCTGCAATACTTATGTGAATAATGCTATTGGCTTTTAAGCATTCTTAAAAACTGAATGTTATAGCTAGGAAAAAACCCACCATATTTTCTGAAAGTTGGGGTTTTTTTCTTAGAAAATATGAGAGATGGTCCTGAAAAGAAATTTGTAGTCAGCATATTTGAGCCTGTGTAGTACATCACAAACAGTGAAACCATTTTAGCAGTGCCAAGCACTTAAAGAGGGAGGAGAGAGAAAGATATTTTTCATTAAGACAAAGTGAGTCTTTGTTGCTTTAGTTGCACAGTGTGGATTTTCTCATAACAGCAAAAACCCCAAACCAAATTTTTTTTTCATTTGATATCTAGCTAGACTTGAGACTCTACTGAGAACATTTTTAGTGCCATTTAAACAAAGGGTTGGAAACCTATACAGATACGAGTATGCTGTTTGAAAGAGTTACAAATCGGAATTTATCTACAAATTATCTACAAATATAGGTTTTAAATCAGTCAGAGACCCAGGTTTATGGTAAGATCTCTTAAATATTTGATTTCAACCATTGTTATAGTGTAAAAGTGGACCTGATGGATTTAGCTTTGTCACTCTTGATAAGACTACTCGCAGTAGAACTAAAAAATTAATGACGGTGACTGTAGTGTACCTCCATCTCCTCTGGGCAAGAGTTAAGGCCCATTTTGCAACATACCTGGTGCTTTACAATATTCAGTTGCTTCTCTTAACCTTATTGCTGTTTCCCAGATGTCCCATGCCTGCAAAATCCCATAAAGACAATTAGCATTTTTGATATTTCATGCTCTCAGGCAGACCTGAAGTATTTCTGTTTCTTATATTCCATCTGTTTCTATTCAGAGCACAGACAAAAGGGGATAGACTGGGGAACTAAGTTTGTATATGTGTATATATATTTGCATACAGCTGATTTTTTTGATAAAATTGTTTCTATCTTAAGGTGGATTCAGCCATGTCCACACAACCTTATTACTTCATTAATTTCCGTATCAAGTGTTACAACTTTCATGCTGTTTCCAATATGGTTAAAAAGACATTGAGACAGAATTATTGTGACTATAGTCACATGCAAATAAATGCTTGGACAAGTGAAGAAACACTGGATAGGATGAATAGTAGTATCATTCTGAAGAGCACTGCTGTGTGGCCGTGACTTTAGAAGAAAAGGCTGTGCTTTGCCTAGCTGGCTTTTATGAAGCAGACACTGTTGCTAGCATACTGTCAAAGCTCTGAGAGCAAATCAGTGTAATTAAACCAATATTTAACTTTCTAGTTCTCCCTCAGTGCATTTTGGTAAAATTTCTGGATGATCTGTTGAAGTCTTACCAGTCATAAACTGTTTTATTTCTGAATTTATGAACCTCTCTTATCTTTTTTTAAATTGTAATTAAAGTTCAGGGTTGCTTTTTTATAATTTTAATTAGCTGATTTGATGTAGGGTTTTGTGTTTGTTTTATTTTTAACTATTCAGAAGGAAGCTCCTAGATACCATTCAACATACTTCTTGTTCTCCTAATATTCGCTACCATTCATTTAATCTATGATCTGCATAGTGCTCCCGCCTGTTTTTCTGACAAGCTGTACATGGTGGAGGATCTCATGAGTCACTGGGTTAGGAGTACCAGCCTTCTTTTCAAATTTCCCACCATCCTGTGTGGCAGAAGCCTGGGACTATTGTGGCATCCTCACATCTATAGCTGCCTTAGATAAAATGGTTCATGTCACACCATATAGATATAGCACCATGTCATCTTCTTGCATAAGGAGGCTGGGACACGCTGCCAATGAAAATTTAAAAAATTGTAAAATGTGAAGTGGAAAGCAAGCTTAGACCTGTGAATGGTAACTGACATATGTGTGTTTTTTGTGACCTTGTGAGGTGTTACACAATGCCACTTAGCCAGTGTCTTAAAACAAAAACAATACAGTTATTGCCAAAAAATATTTTATTAACCTTATATAAGATTAATTTACATTAATAAGTTTAATTTGATAATCATTGGTGAGAACAATTAGTGAATGAACATTCTGCAAAAAAGCACTCTGCAACAAGTACAATGTATCTGTAAATCAGACTTATTGACAAACAGGGTTAGCACATTTACAGCAAGACAGGTTTTGTAGCTACAGGTCCGACATCAGATTCATCCACCTTTGACAGCCAAGGAAAGGTATTCAGACACTCATTTGTTGATGGAGTTGTTTGGAGTAAGAATCAAGCTAACACGCCTGGTTCACCAGCAAAAAGTCTTCTCTGCTTTCCTTCTATCAAGAAGCCTGGGGGGTTTTTTGTTATCTGGAAGTGTAAGAGCAGACTAAGGCAAGGAGAAAATACGCTAGGCTACTGTAAACAACACTCAGTGTAATATTTAAACAGCCAAATACAAAGCAGATATGTAACACATCCCTTGAGCTGCTGTGGGATGGTTAAGCAGGTGCTTTGTAAGTATTTTTTTAATTCCACAGACTTAAAAAACTCATCAGAGGCAATAAACTTATTTTTTAAGGATTAATATTTCCAATCAAAAAAAAGAAGTGTAGGATTTTCTTTGAGTGTTATGAGGGACTATAACATTTAAGAAACTTGAGAAGGTAGCTGTGAATTGATTATTATTGCTAATATGGAAAAATGCAGAAAAAAAGTGTAGGAGAAGAATACAAAAATGGTTAATATGAGACTAGAAGGACTTAAGTCACTGGTGTTACAGGTAATTTTGCCATTGGGTCCAGAATTTTGTTCTGTGGGTATTTTGTAGAGTAATCCAGTAATATAACTTTTTATACAATGACAGTCTGGAAGATATTTGTCATATTCTGATCATACCTGTGCTTCTGCATCCTTACCTTTGATGCTTTTTGCACCCTTATCTTTAAATAAAGGTGTGTGTTTAACAGACTACCTGTAAAGTACATTAAATTAAAGACTCATGAAGTCTTTCAGTGAATTAAAGCAAGTAGCAGTAGTGGTGTCTTTTGCAAGAAATCTACCTTCACCAGTTTATCATTACCATTCATTCAGGTTATCTACTCTGTTGTTATTTTTGCTAACAACAGATATGACAGTCAGGGCTCAGACCTAATAAAAATTTGTATCCTAGACTGTACCTGGTGAAGAGTTTCCATTGTGGGCTATCAGACAATCATCAAACCATTGCTATATTTGCTAGGGGAAGAGAAAAATGATCGGGAATGTTTGCATTTCTTACTCAATTATACTATTAAAGCAAACAAGCTTGATTTGTAGCAAATAAGGGATCTTGTAAAACAAGAGTCCAAGTAATATTTTTTTGCAGCTCCTTGGGCACAGCTTAGGCTGATGTCATATCTTTTTTCTCTTTGTTGAAATTTCTAACTGCTAGGAAGGTTTTTCATCCTGGAGCAAGGCTTGAATATAAAGCATTCTCATGTAAAAAGCAATTTATGTGGGGTCATAATCTCTTCCCAAGCATAGCCTATATTTCTGGTATGTGTTCTGCAGAGATTTGCTAGAGCTGAGTATGAACCCTAAATCAAGAGTATTGGAAGAGTGATAACAAAAAAGTACGTTCTCAGAGATGCACTGCTTGCTGCAGTCTTATTTTAGGAAGGACCACTACATCTACCATTATGAATCCAATACAGATTACAAACACTGAACATGAAAGTACAAATAAACACTAAAGAACTCTGTTGTTTCTGCTACTGTCAGACCTTTTTGGTGTTTGTGCCCTGGATCTCTTAGTCATTGAAACAGAAAAGTTTTGGATATTGTCATTAACGCATTCTACTAGGAGTACTATTCAGGACCTGACAAGTGGCTTTCCTAGAAATCTGTTGTAGGTCTCCTTTTTTTTGCCTTAAAACAATTACTTTGGACAAGTAATTTCTCTCTGACTTTCTTCCCAAAGTCTGTGTTGAGGACTATGTTTCCCCCTTGTTTATTACAAGACTGAAATGGTGAGGTGACAAATGCCATGTAAGATCCTGCAAAGAAAAAAAATTTGAAAGCACTTTTTGTACACCTAATTTTGATTCTATGTTGTTTTCAGCATTTAGAAAAAACATTTACACTTTTGACTATGGATTTAGGGAAACCCATAGCATGTCATTGTCACTCCAATAGTCTTGATGTCCTCAAATAGAATAGATTTTCAAAAACAATGGGAGAAATACAGCTAGAGAAACAAAATCTTTCTGCATTTCTTTCGCAAAAGAAATTGATATTAGAGCTTGCAAATGTTTGCTTGGTTTTCTCAACTGTGCACTTGTTTGTAGGAAATAACTTCTTGATTTACTTTTGGTATGTAATCTTGCAAGTAGGGGAGAGCAATCGCATTTGTGCGCAGGATAATGAAGAATGTCTATATAACAACGATACAGACAATCTCCAGACTAGTAATTTTTAATTCTTCAACATTTAAAACATATTATATATACTTTTTTTTTTTTCCTCTGTAACTTTTAAAGAAGCATTTTTAATGCTTTAGGTAAAAAATGAAGAAGACTTCACAGAAAAACATTTACTATGTGATATAATATATATTTCATTTAAGTTTGTCTTTATGGAGGAAGAGGCTGAATAATGAGGAAAGGAATGCAACCCATACACTTCCCTCCTTCCCACCCCTCCCCTCCGGTTTAATAGTTCAAAGGTAAACTGCCTAAATATTTAATCAACTATGGCTTATACAGAGTAAACAGCGATGTTGTACAGAAAGGCACATCATCTACTTTAGGCACATGTCTTAGAATGATGTAACTCTCAGGGACAGCTCTCTCTCTGTTGACTATCAGAAGCCTAGGGTGTCATTTTGGACAGGGCAGCACATGACAGCTTAAATGAATGTTGCCTTGGATGTATAATGGTGAAATTACATTTTGCCTTAAAATAAACTGCTCTGGGGAGAAAGCCTGTACTCCATGTCATAAGGTACTCCTTCGAGACCTTGTGAAACATGAAACTACTGTGTTCAACCAAAATTTCTGGGCTAGGCTCTTCACCGCAGCAGTTGAAGAATGACTTTTCTCAGCTGTCCCTTTCATAGAGAGCATCATAACGCTGCTAAATTAAAAAAAGCAGCTCTTGGTTCTGCAGGAAATTTATTAGGAATTATGCAAAGCTCTGAGTGGTGGAGGTTGATGAATCATATATCAGGTTTTGAAAGTGTCCTTTACAGAAAAAGCAGCAGTACATGTTTTTCCATACTTTAATTTAGCTAATGTGTCATTAGAGAAAAGGTTAAATTGGAAGACTGAGAAAAAATAAGACTTTGAACAGCCATTCTCTGGAAGATTTATTTTTTAGGTGTTTTTCTGAAAGTTTTTTAACAAATGAATCTTCTACAGTATCATAAAAAATGCTTCTCTCTAGACTACAGAAGCTTCACCAAAGCCTGGAAATCAAATTCATTTCTGTTTTAAAAGTAT
The DNA here is from genome assembly GCF_023634155.1 of Falco peregrinus. Taxonomy (NCBI): domain Eukaryota; kingdom Metazoa; phylum Chordata; class Aves; order Falconiformes; family Falconidae; genus Falco; species Falco peregrinus. The sequence goes on from NC_073723.1 coordinate 67,487,259, forward strand.
CATATCCGTCTCCAAAACTAAAATGGGAAAATCTAGTTTATATCTTGATCTTGCATGGAATCTTACATTAAAAGAACATCATCAAGGTTACTAGGTCATGTAATTAGAAGTTAAAAAATCATTAAATTTAGTTTTTTGTGCGAGTTACATTCAGTTCTCCAGCTGGAATCAGGTTCTTATACCTTCCCTAATATAATTGTTTGTTTGTTTGTTTTGTAATTCACAATTTAGGTTTCAGATTCTGAGAATATACAAACTAAAGATCTGACAAAGATGGTTAATTTTGTTTCGGATTTTGTTTTTGTTTTTGTTTTACAACATAATGCAGAATATCCATTTTTCCCCATGAGCTGGTCAAAACTAGGACACCATGGAAAACCCAACAGACAATCATGAAATTAGACTTCAGGACATACCATACAGACCTTAAATCAAACAGCTAAGCAGCCTGCAGCTCTGTTTGGGGCAGAACTGCAAGAAAAAGGAAACCTGGCAGGGATTCAGAGCACATAATTTATCCCTGTATTAATTCCCTGTGTGGACAAATGCTAGTGAACAGTCTAAATGAAGCAACTTATCCCATGTAAGTGTAAGTTGCTGTTACGCTCAGCAGTGTCAGAGGAAGCCCAGTGCAGTCAGATGAAACACACTGGAGCTGTAAGAAGACAGCAAATGCTCTGTGAGGATATATTACTCTGTGTGGATGCATCTGCAAACTACTCATCCATAAGAACTGTAAGAGTAAAGAAAATTATCAGAGCAGCTCCTTATAATCCCCGGAATGTCCCAAGTTAAAAAAAAAATATAAATAATAAAACCTTGTGTCTCAATAAATTTATTTTTAAAACGTATTATTTGAAGGTATATTCTGTATTTTTATTGGTTTTACACAAGAAGTGTCATGACATCGATGTGACTTCTTCCTGAAGTCCAGTTCCTTGAAGAAGGCAAGGCACCAAAATTTGTTAAAAATAAGGCTGTCAGAATTTTGTAATGAGAAAAAGTTTGCATTTTTTCTCCATACCTCTGGCAATAATGGACCATTTCAGTTGTTTCACAATTTGTTCTTAAAGATTTCTCAGGCAGTCACTGAATCTGAAAGACAGTTAAATAGTTTGAATTATGTGGAGTTGAGGTAAATGAACACTGATCCTCATAGTGGAAAATGTCTTTTGACTCCAGTGACAAAGGATGCCATCTGTATTACTGAAGAGATGAAGGAATATTAGAAGGAAAAAAAAAAAAAAACATAAAAGATCAAGTATTCTATTTTTGTGGTTTTGAAGTATATAACGGAGAATTATGATTTTTTTTCCCCAATAACCCAGTTTAGACTTAATTGCAGGACCGGTGCTGGTAACATAACATATAGTAGCAGTTCTATATGGGACTACCTGAAGGGGGCAAATCCAGGTGTTAATGGAGATTCCAAACAACTTAGTATGGTTTCCTTGGAGTTTCAGGTAAAGAATGAAAAATCTCAAACCATTTGCTAATGTGATTGAGAGACCTGACTGAAGTAAACTGAAAATCTAATGTAAAACTTGTGGAAGCAAATATCCATGGTTTTTTTAGAAAGAATTTAATTCATGCAGTTTCACAGACCTTTTACAGTTACGTCACTGTATGTGCTAATGGAAAAACAGATTCCATTTGCATCTGGATTTTAAAATGAGTGTTAACATATGTATACTAGAAACTTTTATACACTCTTCCATCCAGGAAATAAATGTGAGATACTGATTTATTTATTTATTTTCTCATTAGATCTAAGCAATTCATCCTGAATTTGTAATATCATTGCTAAACTGGGCTTTGTGATAAACTCTATGGTCTTATACGAGAAAAAAGTGGTAAAGAAATTTAACTCATGATGAGAACACATACATTTGTGGGCCATTCATCTCTTCACAAGACAAGGACAATCATTTTAACTTAGTTGAGTGGTGGAGGGACTGAAGGGAGACTTGGTTAACTACAAGGCATTTTATTTCCCCTGTGCTCCTGCCCCAGTCGTAGAAAGGGAGATGCAGGCAGAATTGATGACTCAAAATTAAGAGATTAATTGAGCATCTGAGGCTCAAAAACCTTTCTTTTACTGCCAGGAAGGGCCATCAGATCCTGGGAAGGAAGAGAACGAATAATAAAATGTCTGCTGTCTTTTTAAATCTGTTGTGACAAATACTTTCAGAAATCTCCCTGGTATAATTTAAGGAAAGGAAAAGGGAAGAGGGAAAGGATGAAAGGGGGAAGAAGGAAGGGGAAAAGGAAAAGGGAAAAGGGAAAAAGGAAAAGAGAAAAGGAAAAAGGGAAAATAAGAGTGGAAGGAAGAGAGGAGAGGAGAGTGTGATCTCAGAAAAATTAATGTTCTCCAATACTACATAGCCCATTGATGGACATTTTTTATTTTTATCACTGTTACCTTGGTATACTCAGGTAAAATAGAGAGTGAACTCACAAGAAATGTTCAGTTTATGTTGTCACTTGTGAAACGAATGTCTCATTTGTAAGAACTTTTGAGGAATGAGAAGTCATGCACTAAAATTTCAAAATACAATAGAAATTTTTGCAAGTTGACCAAGATTCAATGGAACAAAACAGGGGGAAAAAAAGTGGTAACTGCTAAAGCAGTTGCCAGGGCTCCATAGAAAGAAGCTTTAAGGTGCTATTTCTTTGAAAAGAAACCCCTTGTGCCAGAGCTGAAACAACATAATAAGACGTGCATTTGATTTGGAATTTTCATTGGTTCAATTTAAGAAATGAGAATTTGGTTCTTTAAAGACATGAATAATCTGTATTTGTATAAAATCTATATAAAAATAGCTTGTGATTGATCTCTTTTAATGAAGAGTTTTACTGATCCTGATGATGTTACTTTTCTGAGTAAATTCAGCTATGAACATTTCACAATAAAGTCTTAGTTGAAAAGTCTAAATAAGGAGTTGCATGACTGAATCTTTATGCTAGAATTTCAGACAGCACTATTTGGTAACATAAAATAAGTCCATATGTTTCAGACATGCCCTTTCTAAGCTTTTCTGTCTGTCACATGTACTGTACAGTGTGAATAGGCTTAACAATGGAGAGGAATTATTGCAGAGGTCCAAAAGAAGACACTACATTGCTGTTGTGAAGGTGTGGAAGGAGATGACTAGAAATTCAAAATTGAGGGGGGGGGGGGGGGGGGGAGTGGAGAAGTCAGAGCATGAGTGTAGAGGAAATGAGCAAAAGGGAAAAAAATACTTGACTTTACTCATTCTTTATTATAAAACAAATCTTTACAAGCTGCATTTTAAATCAGTTGTCTCCATTTCTAATTTCTATAATTGAAGAACTGCATCAGTAGCAGCTAGAAGTTTTACCTAGAGAAAATAAGGGCAAAGGATGATCAAAGGTCTTGAACAGCAGAAGTAACAATCTTCAGAAAACTATAGGGGCAGTATTATGCACTCAAGCATCCATTCTGGCTTTTAGTTAAAACGTTTCAATTTTACAGACTGTTCACTTTGGAAAAAATACAGCACAAAACTTTCTTTAAAATGCTTGCTTTGATTCTGTTAGGGGAAAATAGTAATCTTTTCATCTTTCTCACTTCTTCAGTAAAACTTTTGCTGGTGACCTAAGTTTTTCCCTCCAGTTTTTAATACACGGTTTCAGTATTCTTTTTTAAAATGTTCATTTTCCTTTGCCATTATTCCTTTTCTTCTTGTTCTTCCTACAGGTTTCGTTTTATTACATTTGACTGTTCACAGTGTTCCTCTTCCCCTCATCCTCTGTTATTTTCTTTGGCCATTATATGTTTCTAAAGAAAAGTTCAGCTGTACAGAGACACTATCGGTGCCTCAAATGTGTATAGGGCAGGAACTAGACAGAGCTTTTGCTTTCTTTTGATCTCTCGTGCACACAGAAATGTTCTTATTGCTTAACTAGACCCAGAAACTTCCCCTATTTTGTGTGTACATCTTACTTTTCTAAATTCTAAGGACTTAAATTTTGTGCTTGAACAGCTGTGCTTCATTTCTAGCTGAGGAAATAAGTACGTAAGTAAAGCCAGAAATGCAGTCCAGTGAAAATAAGCAATGCTTTACCTCAGTCATGACCCTACAGAAAATGGTACCCAGTGTTCTGACTTACATCCAGACTTGCTCACTGAGGTGAGCGGTCCCTGCCTGACCACCATTGAAAACACTATGTCATATGGGTGCTGTGTGGGCCTCACCACTGTTGGACACTTTTTTGCCTGTTTTTAGCTTTGCCAGATATCCCCCGACCTAACACAGTGATTTCAATTTCCATGAGATGACTTAGGCAATTTGAAATGTTTCTACTCAATTGCTTCAAGCAGACAGTAAAAGTAACACAAAGGATAAGTGTAGGGAATATCAGGATCCTGTCTCTGTGTCAGTCTACTACAGTGCAGTTTCAGGGTCCTTAGCTCCTTACTGCTGTGACAGGAGTTTCCCCATTAAAGGGGAAGATGTCTCAAACTCTCTTCTTGTTCTTCAGATATCACTTGCACCTTTGTCACCGCAAATTCTGTTCTTGCCTTCTCTGTCTCCTCACTAAGTCCTGGACTGGGCTTCATATGGGTCCTTGGGAATGTGTTGGCAGCAAAGTGCTATTGACTAGTCTGTACTTGTTGAGTTGGCCACAGTTATCAGTTTCATTAATCAGAGAGGGATTTTTCATTCTGGATTTTCTAGTGTCAAGTTACTGTGGCAGATATGGCAAAGATATTTGTTGAGAGCTCACCATGTATACTGAATGTTTCTGAAAACAGTGTATGGTCAAATGTTAAAAAAGAAGTTAATTTTCATGACCATCCTAAAAGAGTAAGGATCCTAGCTTCAGGAAAACAAATTAAAATAATCCAAATAAATTCTTATTTCAATTATACAGTCACCTTGCATTACTGTTCTAAGGCTTACTTTATGGGAACAAAGTAATTTTGGGACAGAAGTTTCCAAGTGTTCTACAAAAATCAGCAGATTTTTGGGGCAAAAAAAGATACACAACAGCCTGATGATTGTTAAGGTTTTCTCACTTTACTGCCTGTAATCAGTCCAGTCTGAATAAAAAAAAAAACCACAATTTTTTTGTCCTTGTCACAGTTCATCTAGGCAGGATTCAGTGATAGAATGACACATAAATCCTTTATAAAATAAGAGAAAATATATGTTAACTCTTGGATAAATAATACCTTAAGTTTTATTTCCAGATTGATCTTACCTCCATAGTCTGTTATCAGGACCTGCTTCCTGCCGCAGCATACATGATAAAAACTCCTCTGATGAAAGTAAGGGACATAACTTCAGCACCGAGGCCTCACCAAAGAGCTATATGGGTGAAGGCAACAGCAGAGTCTAAGTCATGGTAAAAATGGGATTGTAACTATTTTGCTTGTTGGAGCTGCTCTACAACAGGGAAGGTGTCAAACACAGTGGACAAGGAGGATGCTTCGGCATGTGCAGTCTGCATTCCATTTTTTAACATAGTATGCCCATGCTAGATCCTGCAGACATGCTATGGTGCAAGGCTATAGCCCTTACAGGCCTGTAACCCCCACAGAAATCAGTTAAAGTTTAGGATGGATGAGAACTACGAGGTTGTACCATTTTGTATTAGCCAGATAGAATAAAATCAGATTCATTTGGTTAAAACAAGTCAGAAACTGAAGGAATCTGAATTTTGAGAAAATTGATATAACTGTGATTTTTCTCAAATACTTACATTGTCAGCTGTAAGAAGGCAAACAGCAGGACAGCTTTTGTAGAGCTTTTCTCTTTGCCAAGTTTTGAAAGTAAGTTAAAAATACAAATAGGGAATTATCCTCTCTCAAATTTTAAGTTAATCAGCATGGGTATTGGAATCAGGTTTTATTTATATAGTAACATTTTTTCAAGATGGTTATTGAGATGCAAAAAATAGTTTAGTAGTCATTCATTAACAAAAATTTTTGTAGGGAAAATTAAATGTATAGCTCCATTTACATTTGGATATCCAGATATAGGAAGCTGAACCCAGAAACTAAAAAGAGAGGTTAAATGCCTAATGCAATACATAAGGCAATTCTGTCTTATCCTTGTGGCCAAAGTATTCAAGTGATGAATATGGCTGACTTTCACATGCTTGGAGAATAACGCGGTTTTTTTGTTTCTTTAGAGCAATCATTAAACATTGCACATTCATAAAGAAGGAGCTACAAAGGTGCAGTATTTCAAACATGCTTGTTAAACTCTTTCTCTCTGTAATGATGGTCTTCAAAACTTCTAGTGAATTTTTCTGTGATGATAAAATATCTTCTTTAAAGATATGGATTTTGTGCTCTTTGCTCTAATGTTGTTACTAGAGATAAATAAACTTTATTAAACGAGGATGCTCAAGACTTAAGTTTTCTTGTACATACAATTCTCTTTAAAAAATACTTTCATAGACTTCAGGGCCTTCATTACCTGACTTGCTTGTTTAGGTTATATTTTTACATAATGCCTAGCAGAATAGAACCCTATTTATTGTTTGCACAGAAGTGCAATACACATGTACAGGATCTCTTTTGATCTTCCTTACACTGCTTGGCTTTCATTGTTTGAGCAGCTATGGATTAATGGTAAAGTAACCATTATATTTCAAGTGAGAAGTAAGATGTAGCATAAACCTTTCCCTAGTCTTCCAAGTACTTTCTTGAATGCCATGTGTCAGGATAACTTTTTGTATTTCTTCACATATTCTGAATCCTGCTGAAACGGGAAGCAGAAGTTCTGGAGTATTAGAAACTGTATTCTCATTGCCCATAACATTTTTTATGATTAATTTGCTTTTTACGGGGTCTAGATCATAAAGCTTAGAATGAGTCACATTTTGGACAGGCTCAGGTTTGAATACATTCAAATCAAGAGTTTTGATCTGGAAGAGTATAGTAGACATCACCTACATAATTCCAAAAGTTAATGAGTTTGTTTTCATAGGATCACAGCTGCAAAGCTTCACGATAGTCAGTCTTCTGCAATCTATACTGAGATCTGTAAGCAAATTCAAAATTTGTTTTCTTATCTGATCCCAGACCTCAAAGCCTCAAAGTGTGGGTCCAGCATGGAAAAAAAAAGATTCATGGAGATAAATTTACTGCCAGTTTTTTGAGGTACATTTCTCATCTTCAGCTAGTTGTGAATTCTGTTGCACAGTTTTGGTTTGTCTTGCAAGTATAATGCAGTACCAAGATCATCTTTGATAACATATTGCTGTGGCAAGTGCTGTTGAATGTAATCCTGGATTTGAAGAAGAGTCAAGGAATAAGAAATATAATCTAAGACAAATTTTCATAATTATTCAGAAACAACATGACAATGTTGATTTTAATTATGTTACTAATAAAGTCAACAGTAGCAAAAGGATGATTTTTTTTTTAATGGTAGCTGATATTCATGTTTTCCCAAGAGAACATAGTAGCATCAGCAACTGCGATAAGACTTTGGCTGATGAACATCATTACGTTTAGCTGCTACATTTGGCAAATCCTTTCTTCCACTTGTGTACCTGACTTTTACACCAAAGACAGAAAAGATGGTGGAATGGGCACTATATCTGCTTTTTTAGTGCTAAAGCTTAACCTGACTCCTAGGGGTTCATTTCTTTGTGAACTGAGGCCTAATGTCACACAGCATAGTTTTGTATGACCATGACTTTCATGAAGAAAATTCCTGATTAAGTGGGAAAAAGTACAGAAACTAAGGGCAAGCAAAATAAGACAAATAAAAACCCCCAGAAATTTAACAGGTAAAACAGAGATAGTTAGGAGCTCAGAGATTAAAGAAGGAAAATGCTGACATGAAAAGGTATAAAACCTTAACAAATAGTAGAGGAGATTCAGAAGATAGTAACTTGGCATTGTTCAGGATCAATCTGTGTAGAGGAATGAAGCTGAGTTAATTAACATTGATAATATGCAGCTGTGGGCTGGCTTCAGGGGTGGCAGGTTGGCTGATGTAGACAAGGTGCAGGTGTGGCTGGCTCTGTTAATGGGTTGGGCAGCCAATGAAGAGGGAGCAGCCAAGAAGCTGAGAAGAAACAGAGGGAAGAGAGAATGAGGGCCCTGGATGAGGAGAGACTAGGAGAAAGCAGCAGAGGGACTGGTATGAAGAGTGTGTTGGTATGTGGTGGTAAAAGACCATGTTGCAGCTGGCTAGTTTGGAGAGCGCTGTGACAAATCTGCACTACAGAGCACCCAAGGCTGACTCTTGTCCACCTAAAGTATAACTGCCTGACTGGGAAAGAAGCATTGGACCTCTCGAGTGGTGAGAATATATATATTAACACTGAACATATAGCTTGCTGGTGCTAGCCTTGCACGTGTGTTGGCCTACAGATAACTGCTTTACGCTCTTCACTTGTGTGTATCCTGCTTGTAGAGTCTCTTCTTTTATGGTAAAAGTTAACTAAAGCAAAAGTACCCAGACAGGGAGTGTTGCAAAAACTTATATTCTGAAATACTGACTTCAGCTATTTCCTTCATATTTGTCTAAATGAATATATCTGACTGAACTAGAGAGTGTACAGATTCCAGATATTCAGGTGTACTTGCTTGGAGACGGCAAAGAAGAGGGTGAACAAATGAGTAGGATTAAGGTAGTTTCAGAAAAAAAAAAAAAAAAAAAATTACAGATCTAATAAAAGAATTTTTGTTTTGTTTTTTTATTCTTTCTTCTAAAAGTTGGGTACAGTTGATAATACAGTCCAAGTGTATCATGGCCAGGAATGCTAGGTACTTTAGTCAATAAAATATTACTAGAATTGGTAAATCTATCACGTATGCTCAGTGTCTCTAACACAAGACTGTGCTCCTGTACAAAGCTCTGTAAAACATTGTCATACACACCTTACATCAAACCAAAGTTGTTTGCATTAAAATATTATAGAAAATAAACAAAATAAGTGACAACTGCAACTTCTACTTCTGCTTCTTCTGAAGAAGATGGGAGTATATTTAGTTCTACCAAGAAGATAAATTATTAGTACTTTTTAGCTTCAGCTGAAAAAATTGCACAAATTTTGGTCAGACACTTCTTTCAAACTCTTAATATATGTGCAAAGTATTGCATGCATAATGAAGTACTGTGTGTGTATATACATACTTCTGTGTATGCATGTATGTATATGTGCATACAATACACAGTCTAAGTCATCAACTGGAAAGAGGAATAGGATCCTGAGAGGAATATATAGACTAGGGGTCCTCAAACTATGGCCCGTGGGCCCAATACGGCCCCCCAGCATCCTCAATCTGGCCCCCGGTATTTACAGAATCCCCCCAGCCCCCCGGGGGTTGGGGGGGGAAACCAAGCAGCCGCAGATGGCTGCCTGCCACTTCATCCGCACGCCGGCCCCCTGTTTAAAAAGTTTGAGGACCCCTGATATAGACTGTTGCCAGATTGCTATAACACTAGCTACTAACATCATCACATTACAAAAGCTTAATTTGTAATTCAATAGCTCATGTTAGATTTCACTAACAAAACATGGATAAAAATATTCGTTAATAACTGGACGCAGCTTCAGTATTCAAGCCAAGTGCATGAATGAGGATGATGTTCTGATGAAATCCCAGAAGTACACTTATGAAGTGCATTTACTGCGCATTGTGTTGCCCCAGAGGGTGAACAGGCCTATGGTGACAGGTGCCTTCTGAAGCACCACAGTCTGCAGAAAAAGCTCAGAAACAAAAGAAAAGCGGCAGCACCTGCAAGAATCACTCCAGCTCACAGCAGTTCTGGTTTATAGACAGCCCACATTAGGGTCTAAAGAGGAAAACAAACGATAACATGAAGCAGAAATGAAAAAAGAGCTGTATGTGTATGTTTACTCAAAGATAATGTCTATTTATGAACCTACATTTGTGTATGAAAGTGAGTAGGAAATTCAAAATTATTATATAAGTTAAAATAATTATTTTCATGCATTCGAGCATAAAACTATGATGAGGCTTTGGTTTATATTCTGTTCAGATTTTAATAGGGGTGAGAGGTGCAATGCACGTGGAGTTAAATGTGCATGCCTGTTCCACTGCAGTGTACGCTGATATCTTCTATATGCATATTCCTTGGCTCAGACTTTTTTTTTTCCTTCTCTCCTCATAGCAATAAAAGTTAGGAGATTTAATAAAGCAATCGGAAGGTAGAACCTATGTGAATGGGTTTTTTTTTAACCTAAATTCATAGTATCCCGTCATGTATGAACGTATGCAAAAATGACTGATGGAATTACATAAATCATCTCCAATCTAAATTTAATATCCGTTCCATGTGAGTTAAATTCATTCAAATTTCAAATACCTATTGATTTCACTGGGGCAGAAGTTCATTTTTTCAGCAAAAGAATACTTTATTCTGTCAATGTAGTCAAAATAAATAGATTACTTTCATTAAAAATAATTCATCTTTCCAGTGTGTCACATACAACAAAGAATTTTATTTTATTGTTGCAAAATGTTATACAAGCTTGGGGAAAAGAGGCTGCTGTGGGGGTTTGTTGCTTGTTTTTGTTAACCACAAGGACAACAACTGCTACAGTGATAGGAAATTTAAAAATATTATTGAATTGATTATTACCTATGTTACTTTAAAAAAGCAAGTATGGAACTGCTATTTTTATTGCAGAGAAACAGCTTCATCACTGAAGGACATCATTACTTTTACCTGTCAGTACATTCTGTGAAACATTGGACTGTAGAAAATATGAAACTCTTCAAATCAGTGTTACATACTTGATTCAGCAAGGTAAACAACCAATCACTAATGTGATTTGAAGATACTAATAAACAAACATTAATTGTTAGAAGGGCAAGATACTTTAATAAACCCACAGTGTTCTTTGCTAATTCCATTTTCACTTAAGGCACTTCTGCACTTCACTATGACCAAGCTATCCGGGTTAGCGTTGGGCACATACACAGGAAGGGTTGCTGTCTGTTTAGAAAGTATTCTTAAGAATGTGTATGGTCGTGCATAAGATAACAGGAGGGTCTTTAACCACTGTTTTCTACAGACAGCAGTCACAGCAAATACAGACAAGCAGGTCTGTAGTTGTTAGAGGTTAAGGAAAACAGTGTGCAAGACCTTTCATGTATCTGACATACAGGGTAGGTGAGGGCTTCAGGAAATGTAGGCAGGGAATCTAAGCGTAAGGATATTTTCTGTGACCTTATGGACATCACACAAATCCTCTGTGTTGTGACAGTTTGATCTACAGTAATTAAAGGCTCTTAAATTACATCTACTGTTTTTTTGGTTTTTTTGCTTGCTTGTTTGTTTTTGGTTGTTGTGTTTGGTTTTTTTTTCAATTATATGCTTGCACCTGAAGTGACTGGACTTCAGCAAGATTTTAAACGTTTAATTTCAGGAATTTCATTTGTATTCACAAACACAAGTTGATCAACACATATTCCCAAAGTGTGTACAATTTTGCAATGCAAGCTACAAGGAAATGTATCTATTTTTTAACTTGAACTTTGGAATCTGGAGACAGTCTTCCATTCCTAATGTGTCATCTAACTTTATATTAATGATTTTACACTTCCTATATTGTCCAGACCCCAAAGCAGAAAAAGGTGTACCAAAAGCATACACCTGTGTCCAGTCAGCACACATCTGTCAGATAAGCAAAAACATTAAGACTGCCGCATCTGTCATCTGTATTAACAATATGGTTTGTGTGATCTTTATGAGAAGCTAAAGGTGAGCTATAAGTGGAATTAAAAATGTGCAGTGAGTATTTCTGAGAAATATTATGGACAATGAATGACCACCATTCCCAATTTTTATTTCAGAAAAATACTGCAAGTTATAATTGATGCACTAATTAAGGAATACAGTCAGGGAATTCGGTTGGGGAGAGAATAAAAAGGGAAAGAGAAGTGGAAACTGGGGAAAAATTAATTCTAGAGAACAGGAAAAAAGAAAACCAAGTTGCTACAGCTGTATTTGACGAGAAAGCTGTTTTTCAGGTATGAATTCTTTTTACAAAACCAGAACATACAGAATACTGATAAGGGAAAGGCAGATGAGAGACAAGGAGTGTTTTGAAAGGCACCAGTGTAAGATAGCTCCCCAGTGTGGTCTAGAGTTGCAGGAGAGAGCTGACTTGCCGAAAGAGGAGCTCCACCTTTGCATACAAGTAGTGTTTTTTTAATTTCTTTCTTTTGTAGGAATGTTTTCGTTACATAGTCAATAATTTATTTTACCAAAGTAAATGGTAAGATTGGGATGGGGACTTCTTTGAAATTTGCCTGGTTTAAACTCAGTTCAAGCAATATGACATACTTGAAAATGTTTAGTGGAAAATAGTAAATCCACATAAGTGATGAAGACAAACACACTGCAGTCTGTGGCCCAAGGGAAGTTTATCAGTGTTCATTGCTGGGATTTGTTTCCTAAACTACAGAAAGAAAAGTAAAAACTGCAAAAAGTGAAGACTTGTTAGTTATTCCCTAGAACATTCCTTCCAAAGCAGAAGAAAAATCATTGGTCACGGGTATTTTCCAGACTCCTCTGTGAAGAGCAAAGCAATAAACAGACAAGCTGAAGATTACAAAATATTGTTATTTTTTCCTCATGCTTCAGTGACTTAATTGGGCTTCTTAATGTGGAAGGTTTTCAGACTGCTTCACAAGGTGGACAAATATTGTAAGATGGTAAAAGCCTATGGCTTCTGATAATCAGAAAGGCTAAAGGAATCAGCTCAGCATTTTGAGAGAGGTGAAAAATCATTTGTCACGTTCACACACACATATACACAAATAAAAATGCACAGTTAAAAAAAAAAGGTGTTATGTTTTGGTCTGAACTTCTATTTCTGTTGAGTCACACAACTTTGTATTTGGAGAGGTTTTGATCTCATTAATAATAAAAAATTCTACAGGGTTAGCTTTATTTGTAAATAAAAAAGCAAAAAATAAAAAATATTTACACTGAAATTGTATTGATATTTTTTAAGTCACTTTTTAAAACAGTAGTCTCAGTGAATTATGCTGCTAGCCAAAGACATTTTGTCTTTAATGTCTTGCACACAAAATATAGATCTTCAGGCTTATTCAAATCAAAACATATATAGTACAGAAATGTCAAAACTGAGTTTTTCTAAATTACCCTGAGTTAAAATATGATTTTTCACGTTTATTTTTTTAAATCAACTCCAAATAATTCAAGAAGGCTGAATGGGACAGTGCATGACTACTGTCTTGAGAAACGCTTCAAAGACTTTACAGCTAGTAGGTATTTCATTCTGTTGCTGATAAAATTGCATAGTTGTTCTAAGCCGGTGTCTGGAAATTAACCTTTGCATGTACTTAAGAAACCCTCCTTCTTTCTCAGGCATTTTGCTCAGACTCTGCTAATCTGTCAGCAGTCTGTAGCTTCCCTGCTGCTTTTTCTGCAGAGGTACTATGTTTACACAGGACTGTTTTTTATAAAAAATCTAGGAGGTGCATTTTGTAGCCATGAAATTGAATCCTAACTGTGCTAAATCATTCTAAGTTTCTTTTCTCATCAATTTTACCGCATCTGAGGAGTTATGTATACAATAACTCATTCTGTGTAGATCTGGAGGCTTCAGTGTCCAGTTCTGTCATATGAAATTAATCAGGATCTTCTTGTTTTATTTGGGTCTAGGTGACATACTACTTCTAAGCTTCAAGCTCATTCAAATTCGAAATTCAGAGTAATTGTTCAATTGTTCCTATTTCTGAACACTACTAAAATGGATAACATTCCTTCGTTTTGATGATGAGTTCTGGATAAATTCACAAGTTCTTTGCAAATGGCATTAGATTTACACACAGGTAGAATCCTGACTTGTACCTCTTGGATTCTGTGATATTGGTATTGGATTTAATAACTAGGAAATGCATATTTTTGTGATTTGGTAAAGCAAGTGTTAGTTCCTTGACTAGTCTACAAAATGCTTGGATACTTATTCTAGCACTTTAAACATGATTAAGGGTTTTTTTATTTGCAAATATGAAAACCTGGTAATATTTTAAAGGAAAAAAAAATACCTAGCATGCTAGCTAGACTGCACATTTGTGATGCATCACATAAGCTGCACCCTCTGTCAGAGGAAACAAATATTATTGTGCTGTAATTTACTGGTTTTGCTGCCAGAGAAAGCAGGAAGCTTTGAAAACCATGTTTTGTTTTTGTCTCAAAGGCCAAATTTATTCTGTCAAAACATTTAACTTCATCAAAACCTTCTGCTGAATTCTGTATTAATATGCAAGGGAAGTTCCACAAGAGTTATGGCCTGTCATATTTTCGACAATACCCTACATAATGGCTTCAATATGCCTCTCATAAGCTTATCTTGTCTTGGCAATGTCTACAATAACGCAGAACTCAGCCCTTTTAAATAATTAGATAAATGTGTATTTTTGACAGGAGCTGCTGGTTCTAACTTTCAAAAGTAACTACTATAACACACAATCCCTAGTGACTGTCTTTTATACACATATATTTTAGTCCCCTTTCTATATGCTTTCATTATTAATCATAATATATTTGTTGTAGGTAACATGCTATGCAAAGCTATATATTTTGTCATATGGTATATGCATTGTATACTTATGGAGAATCCCAAAAGTCTTCCTGCAGGAATTTATGACATTATTTCTCTTGATTACAACAGGAACTGAAGCATTCTGTTGTTTAGTAGGCTTCCATAGACGTATGCTAGAGGTACAGCAAGATTGGTGCTACTCTGAAAGAGCATGTTTAAGTGCAAGAATAGTAGAGCCACATCAGCCTGGTATTCTGCCAACATGCTGAATTGGCTTTTCTTGAGCAGGTTTTACCCTGGGTAGAAATCAAAATTTGTTGGGTGCTAAGAAGATTCTAGTGTCCAGTTGACCTTATCCACAGCTATGTCAGCTGTCACCATGAAGCACAGAGGACAGATTTGTTATGAAGTAGCCATCCTTATTAGCACTGTCTGCTGCAATGCACGTTTGAATCATGCAAGTTAACATGGGTTTAATTTTACAAGGTTGAATCTCACTGCAAGGTCATTTGCCTTATAAACATGTAGATATAATGACTGTAATGATATTGACATGAAATGGAAGATATTTATCTCTTGTGTTCCTCTCTAGGACCGGAGGGAGGAATTTTAGAATGCCACTGTGGAGAAAATGTCTAACAATTTTTTTCCAAATACTCTGAATAGGTATTAGCCATCTAAAGAGTCACTGCTTGAATAGACATACATATATTAATCTCAGCATTGTAGCTGATTTCCAGCCTTTTATGAACAAGTAGGCCTGTACATTTGAATTTGGTTTGTAAAGTTCATACCGAGTACCATCCAAATTGTGGAGTGGGATTTATCTCTCCAAACTTCATACGTTAGCATATGACCTAGTCATTTAACCTCCCTTTAAAATCACAGGAGTCACCTGAAAGATGTGATTCAACTCACCCTGTGGTAGATATCCAAAATAGATTATTAACTTCTCTCCATTGTTTTTAAAAGAAAGTCAGGGCAACTAATGCAGGCATAGATACCACTGTTGAAAACACTACAAGTTAGATGATATGTCACTCTCAGTCTTTCAGTGTGGATAGATTGCAAAGACTGAAAGCTTTTGTAAGGTAAAATAGATATTCTTTTTAAAACCAATACCAGTGCTCCGTCTTACTTGAACAAACATATCCAGAGATTTAGCTCTGTCTCTTGTCATTTGTCTTGCATTTGGTTATGGATTCCAAAGGGCTTTATTCTTTAACAAAAAACTACAGTACTGTGAATGTTGAACATTTCTTATCGGTCTGCCCAATCTTCTATGTGATTAAAGTTCAAGATTGTTGTTTTTGTTTTGGTTTTTTTACTATTGCATTCCTTATAACATTTTAAATGTTTGTAGTCACAATGAATAACTAAGTAACCATTGTGAAACATCTTCACTGACTTCTAACAATCTCATTTTTGAATATTTATTACATGCAATATGAGAAGCTAGATAGTGGAGATCACAGCTATTGAGAAGCAATAAGTTATGTAGGATTTTTGCTTTTGTAGAAGGACAGGGAAGAAATTAGTAGATTATGATTTGGAGGAAGAGAATTTTACTGAGAATTTTACTAAGAATTTTACAGAACTATGAAAAAGTAGAGAAACTGATTTTCCATTTAAAAATCCAAGAATGGAAGCAACCTGTCTATATAACTTTTGATGAACTATAGGAACTGCAGTTATTTAAGTTTTTAATATTATTTAATACTGCATTTCCAGACACATGCTCTCCCTAGTGCCTGTCTCCCCTTAAGCTACTGCTTCTTGTGTTGTGAAAGTAAAAGGGATGACCAACAAAAAAAGAAGAATGGAGGCATACTTTTACCAACTAGTCATGTAACATTTGTACAAAAAATTTTCCCTGAAGACTAATGTAATCTGGCTACTGCTCACAGTAGCAGTGGATAGTAAGCCCTTGGGAGCAGAGACAGTAACATTATTTATCAGTTATGGATTTTGAAGGAAAAAGTTAGATCTGTTCCCATTCTGTTAACGTTCATTGTCTTCAGAGACAAACAGTGGCAGAATACTTATGTTAGAAGCACTGGACTATTTTCCTGCTGTACAATTCAAGCCTTCCTACTAGCTCATTAATTTGACATACATAATTTTAAAGCATCTGCTATTTTGGTATTAAAAATACCTGAGAAACATTTAATATATAGCTACTTTATCATTATCAGGAATTCTTTCTCTGCTGCCTTTTTTTTTTTTTTTTTTTGTTGTTTTGTTCTCTCTGTCATCTACATATGATGGTATTAAAAGAAAATTAGCTTGCTGAGATCATATGCTTTCATACCATGTCAAGAGGTACATTCAGCAGACAGGTTGGTACTTCGCTGGTGGTGTGCATCTAAAAAAGTATTTTTTCCTCCAGAAATGTTTGTTAGAGTTCTGTGCAAATCCCGAGACTGACAAATTCAGCGTGTTCAGAACCTATCATGAATATGAGATCTTTGGCTAATAGTAATGTTAACTGCAGACAAACTCTGGAGAGATTTATTCAGTCTTGTTGCTCATGATGAGAAAATAAGGCCATGTAAATCACAAGGGTACTGATTTCTTCAGCTTCTAACTTAGAAATTAATGGCAATGTAAAACATGAAAATTTCAGTTAAGAATAAAGATAAATCGTAGCTACCCTGGAGCCTTTTCTGAAAAAGAGTCTTGTGGTGAAAGGAAAATGATCTGATTTTCTGTACTTCTTGAATCTTCATTCACACTCGTGTTGTGATAATGTTTTCTGATCAAGCACAGAAAGGTGCTTTTATACAGTCTTTGAAAATGCACAAATACAGTACTTTAATGAGTAATGAAGGAAAAGCGAGACTGCATGAGTTATCTGTAGATGTGGAACTAACTATTTTTGGATAGTTTTAATTGATTTTTTTTGAATTTTGAAAATTTGAGCCTTCAAATGAAAAGCATTGTGTTAATTCATGTGTGTGAAAAACAAAACATATCTATGTAGGTACTTTCTTGGAATTTATGATCAGTTATCTGAATGATTGAAAAGGAGCTCTTTTTGAAAAAAAAAGTAAGATCTTTGAAAAATACTAAATTAAAGCTGACTTTGGAATATGAGACTTTCTCTGTAAAACTAAGAAGATGTTGCAATTTTAGTACAAAAGAAGCTATACCTTATTGACTATTTTCTGTAGACTCAGGACAAGCGTGGCTTTGTGTATGTGCATTCCTGTGCTTGTGCAGGTTTGAGAAAGAGACACATACAACAGGAGGTTTGTGGAATATTTCTAGAATTACTAAAAATGGGTAGAAAAAGAGCTACAAAGCATAATGATATGACCAAAAAAAGCAAGGTAAAATACACATAGCCATTAGAATTTTTAGTATAATGAGACCAGTAAAAGAGATTGCAGCAGGACATTATCTTTCTAGAACCGTTCGCAATGATGAAATTTATGGAAAGGAGAATAACTGTTAAACCCAACAGATCCTTGAACTTTTTGGAATACTTTTCCCCCGGTATCTCACAGAGCACAGAACGAACATGCGTAATGAGCTTCAGGGCACCTAAAGAGCCCAGCTAGGGCAGGCTCATCCTAGACACCATCTATCAGGTTTTTTTCCTAGGCCTTGAGTCCCTGAAAAGGATCCTCAGAACTGCAACAGAGACTAGAACTTAATTATTGTATCTAGGTATCATTGGTAGGGATCTGTCATGGTCCACTCAGTGGACTCATGATGGTTCATTTACTATGATCTTGAAGTGCAAAAATAAAAGCAACCACACCAAGGGGTTATGCTTTGATCAAACAGCACAACTTCATTGTTTGCCCATAAAGCAATGTGTGATAGATAGAGTGACAGGGAGGGAAGGGAAGGTAAAGTAAAAAGAAAAGGAAAGAGGATTATAGCTACCACCATGGATCCAAGGCGTCCCTATGGTCCCAGGTCCAGGCAAGCGTCCCGCGAGTCCTTCCCATCGTCGTGGTCCTTAGTGGGGAAGATCTTCAAAGTTCAGTTGCTAAGGAGCCATCTTTTATGCCAAGCAACACACCTTGCTCCTCCTCTGGCCCATGGATTGTTGCCAGTCTCCTCCTCCTTGAGCAAGGTTACTGTGCATGTTCAAAGAAGAATATCTGAGACGTGGTTTGCCTTAGAGATGGGTAGCTTCAGACCAGGAGGTGTCTTTTTGTATTATAATGAAGAAAAGTTCACCTGAAGTTCAAGTTTTCTGGTTTGTTGCTATGACAGTAGTTGTGATCCATCTTCTGGACAGTCGTTATGCTGCCTTATTGTAATTGTTCCTTTCAGTCCCAGGTAGCTGGGAGTGGCATAGTACTCCTCGTACCATGCAGTTCTCTTTCTCAGGGTCTTTGTGTCTTGGTGTCCATGAGGACCACATTCCATCTCCAGGTCTCTGTTGGCAATGTTGAGACAATATTGTTCTCTTTGAACAGATTCTTACAGGATCATCATTAGGGTTATAGACTATGTGAAAAGCCTGTAAATGGAGATATAATGTGGCTTCCTTCTCTGCTTTCATGACCCTTCTGTGTCTATGGATCGAGACAAAAAGCCTTTGTTTCCCTCTGAGAAGGCAGTATTTTCACAGTCTAACATTTAAAAGCAGAAAAGTTACCTTTCCTCAGTATGACATAAAGAATGTGGCATTCACAGTTAGGGAGGTTACAATGGTTATTTGGCCTTCGGTAGCACCTGTATGTCTTCTGTGGAAACTAAATAACTAAAAGTTTTCTTTCTCTTTATTGGGAAGGATTCGTTGAGATGTCCTTAGTAGCTCCCACTGGGAGGTGGGAGGCTAGATAAAAAGAGTGGTGTTATTTCTGTTACTACAGTGTTTATGAGTCTGTATAAAGGGATCCCAACATATTCCCTTCCTCTGCCTCCTCAGGTTGGTTCTCTCAGAACTAGCAGTGGAAGCTCCTACTAATCTTGATTAGTAAAGCCAGCTTTTGTACTGTTTGCTGTTAGATGCAAAGTCTTGTCAGTTAATTACGTTGTGTGCATAATCAATTTTGACTTTAATAGCTCTAAAGAATTTCAGGAGACATTAAAAAAGCTTCTGAGTGTTGGGGATTTGGGCATAAAAAACATGTCACAAATATTTGAACACCTTTCACTTCCTGTACAGAAGCCTACATATAAAGTATCTAATTAAAGTTTTCTTTATTTCTATCTAAACTTTTCATTCTTTAGGGAGACACAGAGAAAACAGGTTGGTTGGTTGTTGAGGCAGTCAAGTTACTTATTCTGTAATATTTTTCCAGGCAGACAATATGATTTTTTTCAAGATGTGCATTTCTGTTAGTACAACTCTACATATGGGTTTTCTAAAAGATATCAAAACTTTATTATCTATGTGAAGCTGACCTTTCTTTAACTGAACTGCTTAATCTCCTAGAATTATTTGTCCCTGCACCTTAATTACTTATCCTTAATATTTTTGGGACTCTAAGGTTACAAAAGTAAATCGATAACCATCTTGTATATTAAAACTAAACCCTAGAAGTAGTAGATTCTTGGAATACCGTAAAAAAGTTACATCTAACATTTAGCAGTATAAAAGATCCAGCATGTCTTAATCTTTTGCATATATTTTAGTGATAGATTCATTAAAACTTAGGCCAAGAAAGGATCTTGGGATGCTTAAAGTTTGAACTGTACATTCTTAGAAATTATGTTTCCTCAGGAAATTTCTGATATTCATGATCAAATCAAGCTCTCTATCCCACTGTAAAAAAAAAAATCTGTAATGTTTTGTTCAAGTATTGTTACAGTTACAGCTCTTATTTTTTGCCCTGTCAAGACCAGACAGGCAGAACAGTAGAGTCCTACAAGAGCCCTATGTATACATTTATATACACACAGAAAATCATGAACACATGCAAAATTTATGTTTGAATATAGTTAGCAAGTCTCTAATCGGTGGATTTTCTCCTAATGGAACAGCCACACTTGTTTAATACCTTTTTATAGGTCTCCTTTTCTAGACCTTTGTTCATATAGCAGAATTATTCAATGCGCTGGGCAGTCCGCTGCTTTGCTCCTGCAAGAAATTTGCCCTGTCATAACTTCTTTTTACAGATGACTTGTGTGCAGCTTGATTCATTTAAACTTTCACATCTTTCTTTACCTTGATGTAACCAGTTAGTTTCTATTTTCTATCTGTACAAAAGATATTCTTATGAAGGTAAACCCAGAGGTGAAGGCGTTGACTCCCAGCTTGCTGGATTTAGGGCACAGACACAGAATGACTATGTCCCTCAGCTCAAAGAAGGCAGGTGTGGGAACAGTGAACAAGCACTGTGTACTGTATACTTGTTTGCTTTTGCATGTTATGTACCTGATCCTTGGCAGAGGAATATGAGATGTAACATGCATCTAACTGTGCAGTAATCCTGTGTGCCACAGGTTTCAGAATAAACTGCACACACTTGGTGATTCAATGGCAAAGTAGAAACAAATCTCATTTGTTCATTTAATGACTAACTAAAATGGAATTTCTCCTGCTCAGGAGAATATATGACGAAGTTTAACCTAGCTCTTTTGTTACCAAGTTTGATTCTTTCACAAGACTATCTCCCCAAATCAACAAAATAATTTAAACTCTCATTCCAACCTCTAATGTACTTATAAACTCCACCAATTTTGTCAACTGTGAACTTAATGAGAATACTCTCTTTTTCTTATTTGAGACTGTTCGGTCAGTAGACTCAGACATAGAGGAAAATCTGTGACGCCACTGAAGATACACACTCCCTCTATTTTTTGCATAGAGTGTTCTAGTTATTGTTCATCCATGCCATAGTATTTGATCTGTTTAGTGTAACCTAGACCATCCTGTCAAAAGAAAAAACCCCACAAACCTCACCCTAAAAAAAAAAAAAAAAAAAAACAACCAGAAAAAGAAAAAAATCCCTTCACAAATACTGCATGAATGTAAATGTTCTATCTGAGAGTTTATAGAGCTCTTCTCCTACCTCTCGATCTCAGATTGTGAAAAGATAATGTTATGTGTTTCATTAATCACTATAAGTTTTTTAATAAAAAAAAGAAAAAGCAGGTATAATATTTTGCATGCTAGTTAGTATCCTTGTAAACCTGAAGTTATTGCTCTTTTTTGTGTGCAAACTGAAAGTTAGAAGGAAATTGTATTAACACAACTTTACTGTAAGAGTTACTCAAGAGGAACCAATTTTAAGTCTTAAAGCAATTAATCATGATGTATCTTCTACATAATTAGACTGATACACATAGAATTGACAGTTCACATGTTTTCAGTTAGAACATTATGTTCTTTCTGCAGAATTCCCATGCTCTATTAGATGAATACATCTTTAATACTTCACAGTAAGGAAAACAGAGAAATCCCAGCTATGGCAATAACGATTACATATTTATGTATGCATACATAAACATAAACAACACATGTAAGTGTATGTGTATATGTGGGTGAAAGTATGTATATAGGTATCTATATAAAGAGTAACTTCTGTTTCAAACTGAACTCGTAATGCAAAGTTCATATTTATTTACAACTCTAGCAAATATCATAAATTCAAATTCTCAACATTTAATTCCAATATTTGGAATTATAGGATTGTCTTATTTTTTAGTCCAAGTATTCAGAGTAATTGCAGAGTTCCATTATATGTATTTTTGTTTGGTGTCCATGGCAAGACTTTTCTGGCTGGGTTGCTGCAGGGAAGGGGCTGGGGCTGCCTGGTGCCAGAGCCACCCAGTTCCAACCAACTCCAGTGGAACCACTGCAGGACACATCTAGGCCCTCCAGCTAAAATGGTAGCTTTAGGAAGTTTAGTGTTTAGGAGAGGGTAAAAACCTACTGTTTATACAATCAAGAGAGAGGACTGGGAAAAAAAAGAGAGAAACATCCCTGCAGACACCAAGGTGAAAGAAAAAGGAAAGGGAGGAGGTGGTCCAGGTGCCAGAGCAAAGACTCCCTCACAGCCTCTGAAGACAACCATGCTGGAGCAAATATCCGCTCTTCACCCCATGGAGAAGACACTGTGCTGGAGCAGGCAGATGTTTTTTGAAGGACTGCAGCCCATAGAGGATACACACTAAAGCAGGAGCAAATTATGGGGAAGAAAAATAGCAAAGAGCAGTTACAGACTTACTGCAGTCATCCCATTCCCTATCCACCTACTCTGCTTGCAGAGAAGGAGGTAGAGGAGTCAGGAATGAAGGAGCTGAACCAGGGAATAAGAGGTGGTAGGGAGAAAGTCTTTTCAGTTTTTGTCTTTGTTTCTTACCATTCTATTTTATTTTTAATTGGCCATAAATTAAACTGGTATTTCCAAAGTTGAGTCTTTTTGCTCGTGATGGTAGTAACCGATGGTTACTGATCTCCCTGTCTTTACCTTGACCCATGAGGTTTTCCTTCTTATTTTCTCCCTGTGTCCTGACAGCAGCTGTGTGGGTGTCTGACAGCCCCCCACCCCCCACCTCCCCCCACCCCCCAATATCTTCAGCTACTGATTAACAAACGGAAGCATCATTAATAAATAGTATTCTGACCTATTAATTTCAGCCAGGCTGAAATCTGTCCTGGTATCACTACAAGTTTTCCAACTGACTGTAGTGGGTACAGAATTGCAGATTACTGACTATGCATGTTTCTTTATCAAAGCTCTATACATAACTCTGTAGCTGCAATTTATCCCAAATAATATTTCATTAGGGCTAATTATTGACATTTTTCCTAATATATGGCAAACACCTAATAGATGCTTAAATTACAAATGGTTGACTGAAATATTCTAGGTTTGAAAACCAAAATCTGAGGAGTTAATAATGTTTTCTTTCCTTAATTCAATAAACATAGTGATTTAAGTCCTGTTTTTGCACATAAACATCTGGAATTACAATATCAAAATTGATTTTCCTTAACAACAAATATTAAAAGATAGCAAAATCTATTATTATTTTTGTGTATGATAGTAGGGAATATTTTGTGAGGCCTTTTACAGGCACACAACAAATTGCATTTTCTACTTCAAAGTGAATATTCAATGTTTTGCTAAAATTGTGTTTTCAGGGACTCCATTGATAAAATTGTCCATTAGCTTTCTGCAGAGTAAATACAATAACAAAAAAGGATAATTCTTCATATTTCTGGCACACATTCTTGAGAAATACTACAGCATGAAGTCTCTTGATTCACTAAGGGCTAACTTAAAATGAAAGCCAAACTAATTAGTAGATTCAGTTAAATAAGGTATGGAAATAGTCAACAATTGATCAAATAAAAGGAAATTAAATCAAGTATTTTGTAACCACTTATAAACGTAAGAGCTGAGAACTAAAGCTTTCTGTTTTCTTCCTATTTATCTACACATATCTCACCAGCAATAGCTTCTATTAATGATTATATAACTTTTGTACTCTTAGAGTATTGCTATGGTCCTTTTCACTAATGAAATGTAATTCCTTCTGTATGTTAGACTTCTGTTGATGTTTTTTGTGCTCATTAAGTTGAAAGCTGTATGTGTTCAAGCTACAAGCAGTAATAATACACATATCCAAACTGTCAATAATAACTAGTTGCATTTAATTATACTGTTTCCCATTAGTTGTTAATGTGTCTTGCTAAACATGATAATGTTCTAGCTATTTTCTTATTTACTTTCAGACTTATATCCAACCCAAATACACAGTATTCTTGGATAGGCATGACATATTTCCATGCAATGAAGACATTGTAATTTAGCATCTGTAAAAAATGAAATTAAAAGTATGATTCCTTCAGTAATTTTTTATGTCATTGGAATTCACTGTCATAACTGTACAAAATGAGAAAGACAGATACTTACAAAAAAGAGGTGAAAAGTGGTTAATAATGGAAGCCACAAAATGTCTTATTTGTGATGAAGACTTTTACTTGACCTTTTTTGCAAGTGAGATGCATACAAATGGTGTAACCTATGCAGACGGATTAATGCAGCAGGAATATGCCAGACCAATGCTTCAGAAGGCTCAGTAAGAACAACCAGGAAACTATCTCTGACATGAGCGTAAAACAGTGCTGTCTCTCTCACTACCATGTCATTTGACCCAGAGCTGTTTAAAGGAGTTTCAACATTTGACTTAAAGGGGGGGGGGGGGGGGGGGGGGAAGCACAAAAAAACCACCCAACCCCCCCCCCCCCCAAAACACCAGAGAAAAAACCAGCCCACTAAAAAAAAAATAACAGATATAATATCTGTGAACTTTTACTAGCTGCCTCTGGTTGAATTTCTTTTTTAATGACAGGTGGGGCCACCTGCTTCCTCAGATTTTCCACTTTCTCTCTCCCTGTCCCTTCATTCTAATTTCCTTCTACACTTTCCCTGCTTACTCTCAACTTTTCTCACACTACCTTTTTTTTTCTTTTTTTCATTTTAGCTTATCTTCTCCAAATCCAGAGAAACCATAGCAACAAAACTAATTGTGGAATTCACATGAGTTTTTCTTTCACCACCTTTCAACATCAGTCTATTATCACATGTATCTGTCACTCACTTGCACCACCCTTTCCTCAACCCTTATACTCTTCATTCTGTGAGCAGTAGATGGCAAAACAAGGTCTGTACATCCTTCCATAATAAATAGATAGTAATAGTTACAATAACTATGTAATTTGTTGATCATAACAGCATATAAATATGATAAGTAGAGAGCAGAAATAATTTAATTTTATCATAACTTGCCCATTGGCTTAGCTAGGCCAAGAAGGGAGGTAGAATCACTGACTATTTTATTGTGTTGTGTACCCTCTGATATTTGAGCAGCCCTAATAAGAGTAAGCACCCACAAATGACAGTATGTCTAGTTCTACCAAAAAAGGTCTGAAACTCAAGATCTTAAGTGAAATATATTGGATATTATAAGAGCATGCATGTTTTAAGGGTACTGATCAAAAAGAAACAGGAAAAACACTATTCCTAAATTAAACAAACTTGTATTCTTGCTTCAATGAGGTTAGGGTTTGCTTCTGATAACATCAGGGAAACAGAAGTAGATCTGAACAGGGGTAACATGTTAAATTGGTCTTTTATCTAATCAGCTGATAGTCATTGTAATACCACCAGACAATGGATTTTTCAATATATCAAAATATTTAAAAATATAGATACCTTCTTGATCCTGCCTGGTACAAGTTACCTGAGTGTAGCAGACATCCTAGTCTTTCCCTTATTATTCTGGAAAAATTGGCCAATGATTTTGTAACGGAGACACCAACAGTTTTAACTTACTAACAATGTAAGAATTACTGACTCAATGCAGATATGCGATTCTAATTAGGTTCACACACAGACACACACACCACACACCACCTCCCTTGATTGTGATAGCTATTCTTGCCTTGGAAAACTAATCAAAGCTGTGTTCCTTCTTCTGTAGGAAAGAAATAATCAGTAGTTGATGAATATATGAGTTGTCCACACCACAGGTTCATCAAGCCCAGTTATAACTCTACTGGTGAAAAGGCAGATGCCTGGAGAAGAGCATAAGGAAACAGCAGGCTTCAGGGGCACTTCCCAGGAAACTCATGGTCACCACAGAGACTTGCTTAATGTCCGAAACAAATGCCTTAAAGAAATTTTATGGCTTTGCTACACAACAGATTAAAGTACTTTGGTTTGTTTTGAGCTGAGTCCTGATTATTATTTTTTTTAATAACCCCTAGATCTGGTATTAGAAAATTTGCTAACATTCATTTC
Organism: Falco peregrinus; assembly: GCF_023634155.1. NCBI lineage: Eukaryota > Metazoa > Chordata > Aves > Falconiformes > Falconidae > Falco > Falco peregrinus. Next base: position 67,513,523 of record NC_073723.1, read on the forward strand.
CTATTTACTTTCCCCCTTGTTAGTCAAGTTTTTATATCCTATTATCTCATGTCTCTTCTACGGTTTCAGAAGTTTTAGTCTAGTCATTACCTAAATAGTTTACACTCTTTGTGAATTCCTTATATATATGGTGCAATCTGTTTTGTCGTCTTTGTTGCCCTTCTCTGGCTTTTCCAAGTTGCACTGTACCTTTTTGTGATAACGGGGGTGTTTGCACACAACATTCAAAGTGTGAGGTCATGTTATGCATCAGTATTTTTTTTTTTCTCCTCTTTCTTTCCTAATACTTCCTTTTTTCTTGAGCAGCATATAAGCTCTGCCCTGCTTCTTTCATAGACCTACTTATTCTTCAGTGGTAGAGGATAGTTCAAAGATCACTACTGTTTATTCAGAATAAGACAATTTTTCTCATATGTATCCTATCTGTATTGAATCCCATTTGCTGATACTATTAGGTTTGGCCATTCACCTTCATTACCTGTCTTCTATCTTTTAACCTTTTGCCAATGAGTTTATATCTTCACTGTAGCCTAGTTTCTTTAAGGACTATTTTGGAAACCTAAGTAGACTCTACTATGTTCTTCTCCAGAGAATTCTTAATTATTTTTTTTTTAAAGTCCATCAGTTTTGTGGGAAATAATTTTCTTAAGAAAAAATATATTGCCTGTTCCACAGTAAAGCCTATTTATTCATGTGCCCAGCAATTCTATTTTAGGTCAAGTTTGTATAGAAGACTATTATAGAGATGAGACTTGCAGGTACTTCATAAAAACCCAAACATCTGTATGTTACAATTAATAGTTTGGAAATATCTTTACTCTCATTTTCTGAATACCATGTAAATCTTCATTTCGTCAGGTTATCCTATAATCTTTCTCATGACAAATCAGGATGGGACAGACACTTTGATAAGTTTTCCATAAAGCAGGCTTTGATTGTTGGAATATGTGTGGTGTTGGTGCTGCTGTCTTACTGACCTTGAATGGTTCTTTTCTATTGAGCCTATCACAACCTTCACACTAGTGATGCACTTGTAGAAAGATTCATCAGTTGAAAATGTGCAAGTTGTATCTCCAAGTCTTCCAGGTGTGTTTGCTAAAATCCTGGCTATTTATACAGATTGTTTTGTTTTGTTTTGGGTTTTTTGTTTGGTTGGTTGGGTTTTTTTGGTGTCTAACATCAGCAGTCCTTCCGTGACTATGTATTTCTCTGCGCATTCTCTTCAGTTTAGTCAGTCTTTGCTGTCTGTCCATATGTGGTGGGTTGACCCTGGCTGGACACCAGGCGTTCACCAAAGCTGCTCTGCCACTCCCCTCCTCAGCTGGACAGGGGAGAGAAAATATATTAAAAGGCTTATGGGTTGGGATAAGTACAGGAAGAGATCACTCAGCCATTACCATCATGGGCAAAACGGGCTGAACTCAGGGAAATAAGTTTAGTTTATTACTAATCATAGCAGAGTAGGATAATGAGAAGTAAAACCAAATCTAAGACCTCCCACTCCTCACCGTTCTTCCCAGGCTTAACTTTATTCCCAGTTTCGCTACTTCCAGCTCCACAGTGGCACAGTGTGACAGGGAATGGGGGTTGCGGTCAGTTCATCATGTTGTCTCTGCTGCTCCTTCCTCTTTAGAAGAACTCTTCACACTCTCCCCCTGTTCCAGCATGGGATCCCTCCCACAGGAGATAGCCCTCCACAAACTTCTCCAACATAAGTGCTTCACACAGGCTGTAGTTCTTCATGAACTGCTCCAGTGTGGGTTCCCCACAGGGTCACAAATCTTGCTAGAAAACCTGCTCCAGCATGGGCTTTTCTTTCCATGGGTCCACGGGTCCTGCCAGGTACCTGCTCCAGTATAAACTTCTCATGGATCACAGTCTCCTTTTTGCACATCCACCTGCTCCAGCACGGAGTCCTCTACAGGTTGCAGGTGGATATCTGATATCAGCTCCACTGTGGACTTCCATGGGCTGTAGGGGCATGGCCTGCCTCACCATGGTCTTCACCATGGGCTGCAGGGGAATCTCTGGTCCGGCACCTGGAGCACCTCCTGTCCCTCCTTCTGCTCTGAGCTGAGTGTCTGCAGGGTTGTTTCTCTCACATATTTTCACTCCTCTCTCTGGATGCAATTGCCCTTACACAGGTGTTATCCCCCCTCTTTACAAATATGTTATCTCAGAGGTGCTACCACTGTTGCTAATGGGTTTGGCCTTGGACAGTAGTGGATGCATCTTGGAGCCAGGTGGCACTGGCTCCATCAGATATGGGGGAAACATCCAGCAGCTTCTCAAAGAAGCCACCCCTGTAGCCCCCTGCTACACCTTGCCATGCAAACCCAGCACACTATCTTTCTGACAAATGGCTAGATGAACAGAGTATATGTGATTCAGTGACCATGGCTCTGTGTTCTGAAGCCATTACAAATGAATCCTCTTGGTCTCCAACTTCTGTTCCAACTTTGCCATGTACTTGTACGTTCAATGCTTTTCCTAATAACAGCTGGCTGGCTAGTGGAGTTTATTCATCTCTTGTAACTTTCTTCAGTGGAGCTACAACGTTTACTGAAAACATGTTTTATCCAAACTCTAACAATGTGGAAAAAAGACATTTTTTCCTGCGGTCAGAAATAGTAGTGCTATACAGTGTTTGAGTTCTGGTGGATGAGAATTAAATAAGGTATAATCTTGTGGCAGGCCAGGTGGCTTAGCAGCTGTTTGGAGTATTGTGTAATGGGAAGGTTGGTTTGAAAGCAACCTCATCTGTCTTTCTCTCAGCCATTCACTTGGCTGGGAAAGCTTAGCTGTGCTGATATTGTGAAGGTGATGCAGTTATGTGGCCTGACCTTGGCTCTCCTGCATGATGAGGGATGTAAGTAGAGGAGAAGGGGATATGACAGCTGCTGAAGGTACAGGTACCTCCTGCTAGTCAGCTGATAAAGTAGCACAGTTACATAGAATGTACTTGCTCGCTGATTTTCTTGCTGCATTTATTTTTCATAGTGGTTACAACACATACACAATGATTTGCTACCACTGCAACACAGTGACATGTATATATTAGCAGATGCTGACAAACCTGATCTTGTGCTGCCCATGCTATGTCAGCAGTGAAAATCAGGGATGGAAGGACCTGAGCTTTTTTCCTGTTAGATGCAATATAGTTTTATTTAATCATTTATTTAAAACAATACAGGCTCTACCCCTTAACTTTTCTTCTAAAAGAACATATGAAGACTTTTTAGACCTTGCTCATTTCTGATTTTAATTTATAGCCATATAAACAGATCAGATTTTGGAGTTAAAAATTGTCTAGTGCTGGAAGTCTGTACCAGGAAAGTGTTTCTTAGATGGGTTTTACAGGCAGGTGGTTGCTGAGGCACTGGCTGGGCATGGGTCAGCAGGTGGTGAGCAGTTGCACTGTGCACCACATGTTTCTTTCTTCATTTCTCTCTGGATATTATTCTTTCCCTTCCCCTTTTCATTATAACTGTTATTGTCATGATTGTTATTATTGTTCTTTCATTTTAATTCTATTTCAATCATTAAATTGTTCTTATCTCAACCCTCAAGTTTTATATTCCTTTCCAGCTCTCATCTCCACCCCTCTGGGTGAGGAGGGAGCAAGCGAGGGGCTGCATGGTGCTTAATTACCAGCCCAGATTAAATCACAACACGGATACAGCTGTAAGACCTCGTACTTGGCCTTGTTGAACTTCCTGAAGGTTCACATGAGCCCATTCCTCCAGCCTGTCAAGGTCCTTCCGGATGGCATCCTGTCCCTCTACCATTATCAGCACTCAGCTTGGTGTCACCTGCAAACTTGCTGAGGATACGTTCAGTCCCACTGTGTATGTCACTGATGTAGATATTAAATAATACTGGTCCCAGTATGGACCCTTGAGGGATACCACTTGTCACACATTTCCACCTAAATGTTGAGCTGTTGACTGTAACTCTCCGGAAAAAGCCATCCAGCCAATTCCTTATCGATCTAACAATCTGTTCATCAGACCCATATGTCTCCAATGTAGTGGCAAGAATGCTGTGGGGGATGATATCAACGGCCTTACAGAAGTCCAGGTAGATGACATCTGTAGCTATTCCCTTGTCCACTGATGCAGTCGATCCATCACAGAAGGCTACTAGATTAGTCAGGCATGAATTGCCCCAGGTGAAGGCATGTTGGCTGTTTCTAATCACCTCCCTATCTTCCATATGTTTTAACATATCATCTAGGAGGATCTGTTTCAAGATCTTACTGGGCACAGAGATGAGGCTGACTGGTTTGTAGTTGCCAGGGTCAATGGCTCTGAATAATAAATATGAAAAATCAAATGTCAAACTATAGTACCCTACCATGCTGTCTCCTTAATTCAAGGCATCACGGCTAACACAAAATGTGGAGGGCACACACACACACACTTACTACAAATATATGATACTTAAGGCATGTAATTATGTGTAGGGTAGATTTGCTTCCACAACAGAGACCTCTTCCTTCTCTAAGAAGACCTAGTGGAGGGGGTTCGTCATTGACAAATGACTTATCAGGAAGTTCCATTACAAAGCTAGTTGATGCTCTGTGTTTCAACAACTGTTCATTATTTCAAAGCTGACAGGTGGAAACCTTTAGAAAAGTTAGTGTGAACAGATCAGACAACCACATCTGCCAGGAGGGGCATGAAGATCAGAGAAATATCAATCTATAGCGATATTTCAGAAAGTTTGTTTATTTAAAAGGAATCACCCTCATACAATCTGTTATTTTTAAATGGAAAGGAGCAAGATAATGCTAATTTAGCAACTGTCAGATCTGCAGTGTTAGTATGTATTTTATAGCCTTTCTCTATACCTCTTTTGGTGTCTCAGTACTGCACAGCCTCTGGGAACTTTTGTTTTGTTTAAACTTTTTCAGTGTGTTTGTTGTTATATCTATTCATTATAGATGTCAACAAATTATTTTTTTTCTAACACTTGTAGAACTGTGCAAAGACTTCACTCATTTTCAAAGAATTAGCAGAATCAGAGAAGGAGAGAAAGGCAGAAAAAGAATGAAGAATGAAAAAGAGAACCCTTCCTGCAGAACTCCTCTTGCTTTACCACTCATTCAGAAACATCTGATTTCTTTGAAAACTTTATTCCAAGCCCTTCTAAAGACATCTTTGTGTGTTTCATGTGGCTGGGGAAGAACCAAACCCCTTTTATAGATATATTTTTTTAATTTCTTCGTGACCTAAATTTTAAAGAGACTAGGCCATATAAGTGCAAAACATGCACTGATGACTTTACTTCTGACACCAGATCATCTTCACTCAACAAAGTAAGTATCCTAATACAGTACCAAGAATAAAATAAGGCATTGAGAAAATTACTGATCTGTCTTGCTCTAACTAAATACAGAGGCCAAAACTTCACGAACATTTAAGAGTTTGTACTGCCTAATAGCTTGAATAGTTGGCATATTACTGCAAGAATGAATTTTAGTCTAGCAACCCTCTGCAGTCATGTAGATAAGCAAGTCGAGCGTTTATCATTTAAAAACTATGGCTGAGGAATCTGTGCCATGCAATGGGTTGTAGAGTAGATTGTAATAATTAATGTGTAGTCTGTCATGTCAAAGCATGAAAGAAACAAAGCAAAAACACCAGAAAAAGCTTCCATTCATTTTTTATAAAGAATTAATGGTTTTAATCATAATTTGTCTGTCATTTTATAGGTAATGCTTTTTTTGCTTTAGCCTCGCCTTAATTTGCAGTGCCTCCTAAGAAAAATAAAAATAAATAATTACTGAACACTTTAGTATTCTGTGTTTGATTGTTAGTTTTTAGTAAGAAATTTCTGAACTCAAAGCTGTTTTCTGGCTTCAAGCAAAATACTGTAACAAAGCAGAATTGTTTATCATATCACTGTCAATGTACACTAGGCCCCAGGATTTAATTTTGTAAATTGGGTCTGGCTTACTGTAGTAATTCTCAGAAAGCAAATTAGAATGTATTCTTAAAAAAGGAGAAGAAAATAAAATAAACCTTTCCTCTTATGAAAATAAGGCATATTAGATAAATATTTTGATGTAATGCAGCACTGTAGTCAAATTTTATGATACCAATCTTTAAAAAATGGAAAGAAGTAATGTTTGTTATTTTTACTTCTGAAAGTTTACTCTAGACAAATGTTTCATCTCAATATCAAATCATGAATTGCATTGATGCCTAAGGTATTATACTTCAAAAAATTCCAAAATAACCCAAACTCATACCAGAAAGAGTTGTATAAGAGAAACTCGGGTACTGAATTTTACTTCTTACATTGAAAGCCTTTATATTCTGAAAAATGAGTTGATACAGTTGAAAGGATGAATTGATGACTTCTTAGATAACCTCAAGTAAAGGACAGATGCATGTGTTGATTATAGTGCAACGACTGAAGTTGTGTTTTAAGAATCAGAACAAACTCAGCAAGGCAAATCAGATTGATGACTGTGAAAATGAGAAAATATCCATTGGAACTAATATGCACCTTTGTGCAATGAACAATGAAAATCTAGACTGAAAAAATATTGCTATTATTAGATAGGTTTTGGCAATGCAGTTACATCTTATTGATGGTGTTGGTTATGAAAAAATAATATTGTAGCTTAAACCTAGTGTTAAAGCTTTAATTCACTGTACATTCTACTGATGCCGTTGTAAATCCCTTTTTAGGCTTATCAGCTGTATCATCTTCATAGTCCCCATTTACAATGCATCTCCATTATAAAAGTATTGATAGCAGCAGGATTATTGTGTCTTTTGACCAAATATTAAATACAGACACAGGGAATAAAACTGCTACAACATCAGTTTTGAAGTTCATAGGCAAGATATGGAAAGGTAATGCCAGAAAGTCATGCAAAGTACCTGAACTGGATCCCACAACAGTTCCTCTCAGACAGTCCCATGGACCCTCTTGTCTGCAGCAGCCCATACTGAGCTCTGCTGGCTGCCTTAGGGCATGAGAATCTGAGGAACTTTATACAGCTCTCTGTAACAGTCAGCCAGCCTTTTCCTCCATCTACTCTTTCTAAATTTGCAACTGTCTCTCACATTATCAATCTATTTCACTGCTGTTGAACAAGATTGCATTTCCCCACCCCACTCCCCAGTGTAAATGTCCAGATAGCACAGAAACTTTTCCTTTTTTTTTTGTTTTTGGTTTGGTTTGGTTGTTGTTTGTTTTTTTTTTTTTTCAACACTTGCTCATACACTATTAATAAAGTGGGTGTAAATTCTGCTTTGCCTTTCACTGGTATGACTGTGGAGCACCCAAGCTATTCAGACAGGCCCATAGATATTCTGATCCCCATGATGAAAGTGGCCCATCTCTTCACTGATCCCTTCAAGCTCAAACAGGAATGTCAAAAGCACTGCAGAAGCCTTTGCTCATGTTGGCCTTTCTCAAACTCTGAGTAACCATCATGTCTACAGGCCCTTCCACAACAGGCTTCAGGCATGCCTGTTCCTGCAAAAATTCATCAAAGGTCCAGAGTTTGTTCATGTCTGGCAAGCACCCCTTAGCAAAGAGCTGTCTCATTGCAGCTCTGCCAGCTTCTACTTCTTCTCGGCAGTCACAGAAATCACGGTTTCCAAATGACAGTGACATCAGTAGACATTATGAAAACACTAAATTGTCGGTTGTGACTGATTTGATCAGTAATTATACAGGTAAAATGATATGTATTCTTTACTGATGGAAGGATAGAATATTTTGCATCAGAAGTTTTTAGGATAACTAAAGCAATAGCTGTTCAATGCATATCATATGGTCAAGGTGTTTCTAAACATGTATTAACACAGCTGACAGTGAGAATGTAATACTATTCCAGTCAGTTTAGTTGGTTTTTTATCTGTCATTTCAAGCAACCTGTCTCTCACTCTCAATGTTCTTCATTCTTCCATCACCTTTTCAGTGTAATCCAGCCTGTACTCCATAAAAGTTGTTACTTGAGAACCACTAAAATATTTTCTTGTGGTTCTCTTGCTGTAGGTGGTGTATACAGGTCTTAGCCAGGCCTTCTGTGGTAAATTGCATAAAGAACTTTTTATTGGTGACATTGCTGACTTAACAAAACTTTATTAACATCAGAGTAGTCCTCTGTGTTCCGACACACAAGATTATTTTAGGTAGGACATAATAAAGAAGTCAAATTTTTAAGGTATTTGGGAATCTAAAATATAGCTAACCCCATAAATCCTGCGCATACCAAAGTAAATTTAGTAAATAAGATTTTTCAAAACTGTCAGTGGCATATACACAACTTCATATCATTCCTATATATGAATAAGTAGTATTTGTTGCTGATTCCCTTCAGAAATGAAATGTGCAAAATGTATACAATGTATTTTTGAGATACTTTTTTTTTCCATTTTAAGGTGAACCTGACGTTTCATTGATCATCCAGAGGAAAAACTCATCAATTACTTAGTCACTTGTCTCGCTGTGTGACAATCCTAACTTGGATGGATGTAGATATTTCAGTTTTTCTCTGGGAAATTATTTTGTCATTTTTAAGAGAATAAAGTAAATAAATAACCTTATATTATATGAAGATGAGAGGCACCCGGCTAAGAAAAAGGTTTTCAAAAAATTCAGGATTGTATAAACTGATTCATTTGACTTGTTTGACAGAAGTAACATGAAACTGCAGCAGCAGGAACAGAAACACTGAGAACTTCAAAGACCAGAGAAGTTAACAGCAAAACATCCTTTTATCAAATCAGATAGGAGGTGTGATATTTAGAGAACTGGATATAGGAGTAATAAAACGGGACGCCTGGGACTGAGGTGGTAAGTATAATGATAACTATATTTAGGAGTGTGTGTCACAACATTTAGAAGTAAACTAATGCACTAACTTAGGGTATAAAGGATTGAAAAGATCACAAACTTTGACTGTAAATAAATGGATTAACTTAAAAAAAAAAAAAAGGCAATAACAACAACAACAAAAGTTAAATGTGCACTAACCTGAAGTGAAAGCTAGGCTCTTCTGAATTCTGTTTTTCAAGACTGTAAGAAAAAAACCTATTAAAACAGAATGCATTTCAGTAAAATATGGCATTACATTAAATGCAAGGCTGATCACGACATGAGAAATTATTTTAACTGATTCTTTGCTACGATTGAAGAAAAGCACTTGTTATAAATTCATGGAAGCTATTGCACATAAAGGCAAATATTGTGGCAGCCACAATCTTGCTCATCCAGGGTTTTACCATTTCTAGCATCTCTCCTGTCCCTAACCCATTTTTGATAAGGACATATTATTGTGTTCCAGTTGCTAGATCTATGTTCTGTCTTTCTTCGTTGTGTTTCTTACGGTCTTACTATAAACTTGGCTTATCTTGAAATTATCCTTCCACCAGATTTTTACCACTTTGTTGAAATGAAATATGCTTTACCAAGTAAAAACCACTAAATTAAATCAGTTATTTCCAATAACTTGAAAAGCAAAAGGAAACCTTATATTGAGTAAAGGAAGAAGACTTTTTTAACACTTTGAATTTAATGTGTACACAATTAATTATGAGTTTCATTCTACCCATCTTTAAGCACTTTGGCTTGAAGTACTTTGAATACTTTGAAGTATTGACTTCAAAGTTAATTCTTTCAAGTACGGATATATGGAAAGTTATGTTTTATCAATAATTAATACCATTTGAACAATCTGATCATTATGTTTAGGCACAAGCAGTTTAGACTTTATTAGTAAAAAGCTGGAGGTAGTGTGTTTCTATCTGTCCTCAAGTGTAGCACAGCTACTTTGATGTTCCTTTTACATTGGACATTGTTTTCAATTTACATATCTTGCAGGGCATTCCAGAAAATCAGTCGTATGACTGACATATCCACATCTAAAGCAATAGTATGACTTTAATATTTTAGTATAAAGAGAGCTTTTATTTTCCTTCACATTGTTTTGGTTTACTGCACTGACGTTAACACTTTCTGAACTCTGACTAGGGGAAATAATTTTGCAATATCTGTCATTGATGCAGAAGTTTTACAAAGGGTTAATTTTTCCTCATCTGATATAAATTTTAGAGTCTTTTTTTTTTTTTCCTTTTCAATTGTTAGATCGCGGATCAGTTTGTCAGCTAGACCACAACTGTTGGAGCTGTAAAAAGAGTCATCTAAAAAAGCTGCAAATCACTCAGTCCTTGGGTTTTTTGCTTTCCTGCAAAAATAACTTCTCCCACAGCATTTATTTAGGGCCAAAATGCTTACTGCCTATGATAATTTCTTTATCCTAGTTTGCAGAATGAAAGGAGCATCTGTTATGACAAGTAAGCTATAAAATATTCCATGTCATCAAGTCCTAAGTAATGGAGAAAAAAACTTTCAGTTTTATATTTAAAAAAAAAAAAAAAAGTTGGTGATGATTTACAAGGAATGCATGAAGTGCAAGCATTTCTGCTTCTGGTGGCTGTCACACTGACAGTCACGCAGGTGGACATGAGAATGTAGCGTGTCAGTATAAGTAATGTCTTGCTGTAATGGCACCCTGCCAGAAATGTTGGAGATTCATTGCAGATTCACTTATCTAGTGAATCACCTGCAAGAATAAACTATTATTACTCCTATTCTTACTTTATATTTCCCTTTAGTATCTCCATGTATGCAGAGTATCTATTTACTACTGCTTTGTTCACTTAGCATGAGAAACGTGCATTTGTTTCTACCTTTACTGAAACTTCCTAGTTCTTTGTTTTATGCAGAAGAACCCCCACAAACCTAACCCAGAAAAGATAGATAACTGCTGCTGGCACATACTACAACTACGCATACCCAAATGCCCAACACACTGTAGAGCTAGCTATAATAATGCATATGTTTTACATATGATATCCCTCCTGATCCAGGATTGGTCAGTAAGGGTAAAATATAAAGGAAAAATTGCCCTAGGAAGGAATTCACATAAATAAAAAGGTTTTGGTTTTTTTTTTATTACACTAGGTTGTTTTTTCTCTAACGAAATAACAATAGGTCTGCTCCCTGTTTTCCCCTCACAAGTACATACATGTGTCTACAGAAGTGTAGCTGTGCTGGCACTAAATCCTCAGGAGGTGGTACTGGGTGAGAATTTGTAAGAATGTCCGTTGTGAACCAATGGCACTTTTCAGATATGAAGTAGTTAGCTATCTATCTACTTAAAGTTCCTCTGAGAGTTTCTTCTGGCAATTGGTACGTTCCACTCTGACCTTTATCAAAGAAACCAGAATGTGACAGTTTGTCTCTGATAGTCTACGTAAATGGAATAGACTAAAAGGACTTTAAAAAAATATGTTTTCTTTGCTGATAATATCCTTTATTCAAGATTTGCGGCCAAATGATTGTCACTAGCATTCTATGATTTTAAACAGATAATTTATTTCTTTCAAATAAGATTTTATTTTATTTTATTTTATTTTATTTTATTTTATTTTATTTTATTTTATTTTATTTTATTTTATTTTATTTTATTTTATTTTATTTTATTTTATTTTATTTTATTTTATTTTTTCTTATTCTCCAAACAGTTGTTTGCCTGGGTTGCAAGGAACCTCATCTATGAAGAAGCTGGAACATCTATGCCAGGCATGGTCCTCCCTTTCAAATAGAAAAAGGAAAGGTGCACAGCATCAGGGTCTGAAAATGGAAACAGATTGTCAGTTCTGTTACACTTATGGACCATGGACTGGTATAAATAGGAAGATTAACTATACTGAATTGTAAGGCCAGATAGCAAAGAAAAGGCTGAGAATTAAAGGTCATAGGCAGTCTTTTATGATCTGGTAAATCCTTGGAAAGGAGATGCGTAAGGCTAGGGAACACTAGACCAACTAGCCTAGGGTTCCTTCACGGTTTTGAATTTAGGCATTTTACGGAACAGGTTAGCTCTGGGGTTCTTGAAGAATTCTATCAAAATGATACAGTGACAGCTAAAAGCAAAAGAACAGAGAACTGGAGAGGCGAGACCTTGAACCCTTGAAGGTGCAGAAATCTGAAGACTCTTGGAGTTTGAGAAAGCAGAGCTTGTCCAGGAAGCCTAAACTGTAAGACCAGTACCTTGTGTAAATCTGATGATTAAAGTATTTCAGCCATTGAACATCTCCAAATGTGAAGCACAACAAAAGTGATGGGAAAGTGAGGCGGTGATTTGACCTGAAGGTAGACTAGGTATGACATGAGCAAAAAATTGTCAGTGAATTTTACCTCAGTGTAGGAGGCTAATGCAGCAGCTTACTCAATATAAATTGTCAGGAGTGCTTTCTGAACTTGAATCTGAGTTTGGAGGTAGGTAGTTAACACCAGTAGAAACTGGCACTCCAGTAACATTTCTCTGTATTTAAAATCTAAGCAGGCCAATGACCCTGAATCAATGCAAATAATGTAACCACTTTCCTGAATGAATATGATTAAATCAGCATTAGTTCAAGCTTGTTACATTTGTACAGTGCCTGGTAGGACAGATACTTGGCTTCTGAGAACATCCACTGCAATTAATAAAAATGAACATGCTAAATGTGTCATGGGTATTAAACGCCTTTTGCATATGTGAAAACCATCTGCTATTTCTGTTAGTCATTTGAAGTGCTTGACTTTGTATAAGTAAAATAAACTATGCAAAGATTAAAGTAATTGTACTTTGACTACACTTCTCTTAAATGTATTTTTTTTAGATAAAACACAAATAAAATTCACATGATTCTTGTAAAAATGTATGTACTGTGATAATAACTGGAAAAAAAATGAAGGTTATAGTCCTCACTGTTCAGTCTTAGATAAGCAAGCAATACTGAATGCAAGAAATTTTTCCCTCAAATTGTTGCTCACCTGACCTAAGACTGGGTATGTCACTGTTCCAGGGATCTGTCTTGCTGTCCCTGTCAGCAAGGGTGTCTGGTTTTGCTTTGGCATGACTGGGCTTTCTTATTTACATATATATATACATATATATATATATAATGTCAGAGAGTGTTGAAAGAACCTGTGCTAGTGAGCTAATAGTACTAACTCAAGAATCTTTGGTAAGAAAGTTCAACTCTTAAACTCACCAGTGAAGTCCAGAAAGTCCTTTGAAGATGAAATATCTCTGCCCTAAGTTCCCAAGGGTTAGGAAAAAATGTTATAAAGATTATCTGAAATTAACAGAAGAATAAATATCTCACAGTTTTCATACATGCAAAGTGCTTTGACTTGGTGGATTGAGAACTGACTGAATGGCAGAGCTTAGTGCTGTGATCAACAGCACAGTCCAGCTGGAGGTCTGCAGCTACAGGTGTTCCCCAGGGGTACAGTCCTGTACAACTTATCCATCACTGACCTGGATGAAGGGACAGAGTGTGCCCTCAGCGAGTTTGCTGATGGTACAAACCTGGGAGGAGTGGCTGACACACCAGAAGGCTGCACTGCCATTCAGCCAGGCCTGGGCAGGCTGGTCAACAAAGGCCAGTGTAGTGTCCTGCACCTGGGGAGGAACAACCCCACACACCAGCACAGGCTGGGGCTGACCTGCTGGATGGCAGCTCTGTGGAGAAGAACCTGGGAGTGTTGGTGGGCAGCACGTTGCCCATGAGCCAACAGTGTGCCCTGGTGGCCAGAAATGCCAACGGGATCCTGGGGGGCATTAAGAGAAATGTGGCCAGCGGGTGGAGGGAGGTGATCATGCCCCTCTGCTCTGCCCTGGTGAGGCAGCACCTGGAGTGCTGTGTCCAGTGCTGGGCTCCCCAGTTCAAGAGAGACAGGGAACTACCGAAGAGCGCCCAGCTACGAAGACCATTAGGGGATTGGAGCTTCTCCCTTATGAGGAAAGGCTGAGAGAGATGGGCCTGTTTAGCCTGGGGAAGAGAAGACTGAGAGGGGATCTTACCGATGCATACAGATATCTTCAGGGCGAGTGTCAGGAAGACGGGGCCAGGCTCTTTTCAGTGGCACCCAGCGACAGGACAAGGGGCAATGGGCCCAAACTGCAACACAAGAAGTTCCATCTGAATGTGAGGAAGAACTTCTTTACCTTGAGGGTGACAGCATCCTGGAACAGGCTGCCCAGAGAGGGTGTGGAGTCCCTCATTCAATACCTGCCTGGATGTGATCATCTGAAACCTGCTGTAGGTGACACTGCTTTAGCTGGGGGTTGGACTGGCTGATCTCCAAAGGTCCCTATCAAGCCTGACCATTGTGTGATTCTGTGGTTCTAGGTAGAAATCGGTTACACAGCAGAGAGCATGAGAAAACAGGTCAGGATTGCAGACTCTTAGAGTGTATTTACAATATACTTCTCATTTTGATCAAGAGTTGTCTTTGAACCAAAACTCTTAATTGTCCCTTTGCTTTGGTTTACACTGTAGATCTTTTTGGCTTGCACAAACTGTTTTCTTTCTGGAAGAAACCAGACTAGAAGACATGAAGAAAAATCACACTCACAGCAGCCACTAGTTGGCACTCAGTTGACTCGACCGCTCTGCATCCTGTCTGACATTAAGCCGCCTGCAGTGCTCACAGTGTGGATATACCGAACAGTAGAGGAAATACCCACTAATTTACTCCACAAATGTGTTCCCAGCGGGTCTCATTGTTCGCTAATGGACACAAAGCCCTAAATTCCATGAAGACAAGGCCAGCAATTCTTATTAGTCACTTCAAGGAACAGCTAGAGGGAGATGTAGGTTTAGAGCTCATCTGTCCTGTGGGTATTGAATAGGAAGGTGGAACTATTGTTTAGGTGTTCAGCCAGCCAGAATGCACCTGAGATTATACAATCACTCACCTAGGTACATAAACAGTCCTAAGAAAATCCTGAAAAGGATCTTATATAAACTTAAAGCAAGTTCCTCATTAAACACATCACTGATCCAGGACCGGCAAAATGTTTCATGATTTTATTTTTTTAAAAAAAAATCTATTTTCATACTTCTCCCTCACCAAACATTTGAAGAATTCAGGGTATCTTCTGATCCTCCCCTTTACAGCAGTGTGGTTCTGCACCATCCTTTGTGTTGGAAATAATTACATGCTGTCATCTTGCCCTCAGCATATGAGATAGTCTATGTTTCTGATATATAGGAGAAATGGGCAGCTTAGAAGTCCATGTGTTGACATGCAGAAATCTAGTAATGTCAAGATTTTTTATATATTAGTGATGGAAAAATTGAAGCACTGAATTATCCTTTTATATTTTTAATATGTTTACAATCAAGAAAAATGTTGCGTTATGATACATGGTACTGTAAAAGGAAGCATCAACTTGTCAGAAGAAGAAAATCTTGTTAATATAAAATGAGAAAAAATTATGCTGTATCTAAATCAACTACCTACATAATATACTAACTTTGCTATAAAATCTTGATAAAAAGTAAAGGTAGAAATGTTTCCAGTTAAAAGCTTTATCAAAAGCCCTAGGGCTTGTTGTGGAAACAAAACCCCAAACCAATTGCATTAAACTTTTTTAAAGAAATAAAGTACAAAACAAATGCATAAATCACCTTGTTAGTCCAAGCTGAAGTTTTAACTGCTGAAAGAAACCCCTTCAGGTCTGAATAAATAATACATTTTTTGAAAGATAGTTTTTATTTTTGACATTTCAAAGCTAAAGTAAAACAATTATTTCTAAAGAAAATCTCTTAAGATATGAAGAAAGCTACTCCTAATTTAGATGTATAAAAGTGTTTATTAGGATATCTTTCCAGTTTTATGTTTCTGCAGGTGAGTACAAGTAAAGATACACAATCTACTTAATTTTATGGACATACTGTTAATACACTAACAAATTTTATCAATGCATGCATTTGAAATAATTATGACTTTGTTTTGAAGTGGATGTTTCCTTTCTTTCTCACTGTTACACGAGGCAAATAAATGGTTTTAAAATGGGAGAAAATAGGTATCATTGTAAATTGGAATACAAGCATCTTTAAATTATGGCTAAGAAGCTGGTTTACAGGGTGAAACCTCAGTTCAAGTCTGGTCCTCCCCCTGCATCATTAACAACCTTACTATTATTTCCATAAGGAGGGCATATGTGTTTATTAATAGAGTTTGTAGATGCTTTTAATCATAAATTGCAAGTCCAAACACAACCTGTAACTATATTTTGTGCCTCAAACCCATGCCAGCCGCAAAAGTTAAATTTCATGCTTTCATACAAATACGTGCTTATCCTAAGTATATGCATTCTTCCATCTTCGTTTGTTTTATAGGCATTAATGCAATCAGTGAAATCTTCCTATTTAGATTCTGCACTGGTAGAAATAATAGACTAATAACATCTCTTAATATTAGTCATTTTTATTAGCTAATGATCCCTTTCCTTGGAGGAAACAATCTTTACAGAGTTCTGTCACAGTCTTGAACGATTGCAACTTCAGATCAGGCTGTTAAACACTAATGGATTTACCAACTGCCACACTCATTTTTGAAAAATTGCTTCTATAAGCACTCCTCCTTCCTTTCATCCTGGATATTCCTAAAAACCTTTTGGAGGAAGGTGAGTAATTTTTTTAAAAATATCAGTAAATAGTGGAACAACATTTTCTGTTTGCAATATAACCCTTCAGGATGCTTCCGTTTCCAGTAAAACTAAGCTGGATTAATTGCAGCTTAATTCTGGAGTAATGAAACAGTGTTTGGCAGTGGGGCAGTGGATTGCCTCCTTTCTTTTTGTTTTATTTTATTATTTTATTTTATTTTATTTATTTTATTTTATTTTATTTTATTTTATTTTATTTTATTTTATTTTATTTTATTTTATTTTATTTTATTTTATTTTATTTTATTTCATTTTCCATTTCTGAATTTGGTAAAGACTTTCCAGAAAAGAAAACTAACAGTCCCACTTATCATTTGTGCCAAGTATCTGACTCTAAAACCTCAACATTTAGACTTTTCAGAGAAATTAATAACTATCATGAGTCAAAATGCATGGAATTTTAGATAGCTCCATGTCACTCCACTGCTGTCTTACTTAATGGTGTAAATCTGGGGCAAATACCAGCCCTACTATTGAATTTATGGGGATTTTTCAGTAAAAGATTTTTTTCTCTTTCTGCATGTACATATTTGTTAGTTTATTTATTTAAGTAGTTTCCACTCTTATAGTTGAACTGGGGGGAGACTTGTAAATACATAAAGAAAAAGAAGAGGAGAACAAGAAAACAAATATCTAAGGAAGCCTGATGTTAGGATCTTTGCCTTTTGTTTTAAGCCATACTAGTTACAAAAATACAGGTAGCTGAAACTTAAGCACAATCCCTGTGATGTTTGTTAGTACTTCTGGTGAAACAGTCAGAACATGTCTCAGCTGCCCTGTGCTGACTCGACCCATCTTAGGAATTAAGTCTTTGATGGTGGGGGTTGTCTGGTGTTTTTCTATAGGATACAGGCTCCCTTTTCTGGATCTGTTGCTGAGCTTGGTTCTTCTTTCTTGTCACTAGTCTTTCCATGTTATATGCCCTTTCCTGCTTTTATTTCCACCCCGTTGGGAATCCCTGGTGGGAGGTGTGCTCAAATTTTGCATATACTTGCTATATTTGAACTGCTTAGCTTTATTGACGTACTTTAAACCAGGCAAGATAGACACTGAGCAGTGTGTGTGTAGAGGGATCATTTTATGGAAGATTGCACTGCCTGCAGTGGAGTGCTGGATGTCTTTAGCAATGGTTATTACAACTTTTCAGGCAAGTCTAAAAGGATTTCCAGAGTCTCAGGTTGTCTGAGGTTTTATGTCACACACCTAATATTAAACTTTTGTTTCCTATGGATTTTGCTGGAGTTCCAACTAAAGCTCCCCCCTCCACCCACCCCCTGCCCCACCACCAAAAAAAAGAAAGAAAAAAAAAAAAAAAGCCAACAGTCATACAGTTCTTCAATGTCTCCAAGAAAATACAAATCTGTGGAAAAACATCCATAGTTGATAACGCATATTGATCAGAGTAAACCAAAAATAATGGTTCTCTTTTTTCCTCACCGTTAGACAGAGAGAATTCTGAACAACCATAAAATCCAAGAACAGAGCATAAACACTACAGTATGATAGCTCATACAATTTTGTGTGAGATATAAAACTGCTTTTTTGGAGCATTTGCATGCAGACACAGTGAATCTGTTCTATTACATTTAAACATCATCTTTTTATTCCTTTGCTGCATACACTACAGCACACAGAACAAAGAAAAGTTTCTCCCTCCCACCTCACAAAATTTCTGAGCACAGGTACAAGCCAACATGCTAATTATAGACATATAAGATTGGTATTAATCTTTTTTTTTCTGATATAGATTTTTTTTTATTGCCACAAGTTGCCATAAATTGCTCATTAAACTTCAAGCAATGCAATGTAACACTTTCTACCATTTATAGGCAATGCTCTCCAAAGTATAATTAGAAGGAGTATTATGACACAGAACAATGGAGACAATTATTTCTGAAGTTTATTAATGCTAATTAGCATATGGCATCTAAGACAGCTGCTGATACTTCATTGCTAAATACTGAGGGACTAATTAGTGTTTGATGTTAATTAGCTTATTCTGCATGTGCATTGTCCTTAGACGCATATGCACTGTCACCACTGGGCCATTAAAATTCTGGCCTAAGCCTTCTTGCAGTGGCAGGATATGGCATTTAGGAGGTTTTGCAGACTGTACAACCCAGCTTTCTAATGTGCCATTAATAGTCACTATATGAGCTTTTAACAAGGCAAACTCAGAAATTCTCATTGCAGTACATCACAAAATTTATTTTAAAAGTAGCTGAATAGTGTATAAATTATTTAAAAACAACAGTTTCTTGCATTTTTATTGATAGAAATAACAGCCAGAGAGATTATAAAATCACCTATAATGAACTGAGGAAGAGGGAAACAACAGAATTTCACAGGCTTACACAATGCTATCTGCTAGTTAATCTGTTTCATTGTAGTTAAAATCTCTACTTTTCCCCCTGTTTTTTTTCCTGTTCTCTGTGTATCATCATGCCTTTCTTGCAAAACATATCTGGACATTGGAATGCTATTTTAAAAAACAGAAAACAATGAAATTGTCTTATCTCTAGCTAGCAAGCAGAAAATAAGCATATCTTCTTTCTTTGTGAACACATTACTGTTGCTTTACACATGAGGTTATTATTTAAAAAGAGATTTTTCCAGGGCATACTAGCATTCCAGTGAGAATTTCCTGTTTCAATCATAAAAGGCTTTTTTTTTAGTAGTTAATAAGAATTGGCTTTAGTATGGCAATATTCCTGTATAATTAAAGAATATTCATTTCCTTAAACAGTAGGAAAGAGGCATAAAAGATTAGGTCACAGAGGTAAAAAACAAGCCAATAAAAGCAGTTTTCTAATTAAGTCTTTTGTGTGGGTCAAGGTTGCCCTTTAGTTCATTGCGACTGTGTCTTAGTTGAAATCTGAAACAAAGGACAAAAGCTAGAAAACTGAGTGATTACCATAGAAGATACTAAAAAGGAATTCAAAGGAATAAGAAGAACATAAAATAGACAAAAAAGGATGATAACATAGGCTCTCGGTTAAAATGTAAGGCAGATGTGAGGGGGATTCTTGGTGATGAGCAGTGGAGAGTTTGAAAATGATGAAGATTGAAGTTTATTGGCATTCTCAGATTGATCTTGAGCTAGGTCCACTTCACCCAGTTTCTAGCCCTAGATAAAGACCACTGATTCATGAAATAATTTTAACACTACAGCTACTTTATCAGATATAAATTGAATCTTTAAATGGCTTAACTTTGTAGGCAGAAGTTCTGCAGCAGCAGCAAGCTCTCTGGTTATGACAGTATAGATAATATTAGGTCATTATACAGAAAGGATCTCTTTCAAACAGATTGGGTCTAAAGTGACACTTAAAAGTTTTGGGATAAAGAAGCCTGGTTAGGAAAGATTACATTAAATATTGATGAGGCCTATGCTTTGTGTAAAATCCAAAGCCTCTTGGATTTGCTGAATACACAAAATAAAGAAAGGTAAAATTTTAGGAGATTTCTGATGACTGAAAAATTGGTTTTGCTATCGCAGGTGGATAACTGTGTCTTTGATAAAAGATGAGGTTTTGACTGAAATTCAAAAGAGATAATAATACTGTCCAAGGGGAAGCTTAGTGAGTATGGATAACTCTATTGACATTACTAGAAAAGCAAAATATCAATAGCAACAAAAAGGGACCTCTTTCAGAAAGACTAGTGAAATTCAGTTGAAAATATGGCAAAAATAACACAGGGAGTAAATATAACAGAATGACCATAACAGACAAAGATAATGTGAGTGGAAATGATGGGAGAAATGCAGTAGATCAGCTCTGCACCTAAACAGTACAGATAAAAAGGACGTAGCAGTATTTGGCTCTTCATGTATTCTCAAATTAATTCGTCCCAGGAAAATTAGAAAATGTTGTGGTATGAGAGAAATGGTCTGTTAGTCCAAAGCAAAAGTAGCATATTTTTTTTCAGTTGGACTCTGGTGTATACAATAATACATTGCTATAAACAATAATAACTACTCTGTAAGCATTAAAGGGATAACATTTAGAGGGTTTTATGGGGTAAGAATATCTCCACAGAAAATCTGTAACTAGGCAAGTAAATAGCAAACTGAAAAGGATAAAATTCATTACAGTCCCAGGGAAAAAGAGCCCTGCTTATTAGATAATCATATCGTACTTTAAGAATAACCAAACTTACTATACAAGAAAAAACTAGATTAATATAGAAGTATCCTCCATGAAGAGGAGAAGCTGTCAATGGACACTGAAACAGAGCTGAAATATCCACACTATCCTAGTTCAAGTCCTTAGGAAAACTTTCCTAAGTCATTCTTAGCTGAGAAGGCAAGTTGCTCCTTGATTCATTCATCAGGTGGATAAAACCATCAGGAATACATTCATTGATTACATGAGCAGGAAGATGGTAACTCTTCTTATCTATGGTCTAAAGAGAGTTAAAGAAAAAAGATTCTTTTCTTATGGATAGTGTGGTGATGCAAGAGTTCTCAGCTAGGAAAGCCACAGCTGTGCTTCTTATCTCAGCTCTTCATGGAAAAGGAAGAAAGTCCTTTTATGCCCCTCTAAAATATCACTTGAGCAATCAGGGTACCCGGGGCTGTTTTCTGCTTATACCCATTGTTGGCTTCACCTGTTGGTGCCAGCAGCTGGGCACAGACAGGCTCGGCAGTTCATGTGGCTCAGCATGCATGTGGGATTAGGCCCTGGACAAAACCTGTGTAGGGAAGAATTTTACCTGCTTCTTTTAACCGGTACCTGACACTGGTGACTTCTCTACCTGCTGTGTGACTGCTTGTGCCACCAGATCAGAGGGGCACACAGGGCAGGTGATCTCTCCCATTGCATTAGTCCCATTTTTCTGGGATCATCATAATTCATAGAGGCAGAAAATAAGGAGAGGGGAGATAAGGGTATTCTGAAAGAAAGAGATACAATTTTCTCTCCCTGCTCCAATGAATATGTTTACATATTTTTATAAAACAAGTCTAAAAGCTTGTAACTTTTATGTTCACTGAGGAAAATTTGTCAACGTAATCTCCAAGGATCCTGAAAGAGTTAGAAAATATAAGACACCTATAAAAAGACAAATACTTTTCACTTGTCTTTCTGAATTTTGAAGTCAGTCTCCTGATCTTTTGAGGACCTCACAGATGTCTTTAAATATCTTTGGTTTCCTTCAGCCTAGATGAAAGATGACTGAGGAAGGACATGACAGAAATGACATGACAAAATTATGAAAATAATGGAGAAGGTAGACCGTGATCAATTAAGGATTCACTGTCCTTTGTGACACAAAAAGTGGCTAATGAATGGAGCTGTAGAGACACGAGTTTGGGTTCTTTTTGCCAAGTATAAATGAGTAAATTAGATGGCATGGGTCATTCAAAGTAATAGAAAGGAATAGTTGTCTACTGCTTTCCCAGGAATGATGCCCGTGTTGTCATCTTGTTCTGTCAAGCTGAAGTGTTTGTGAAAATAGGATGAGTTTAAAATTGCAAGCAGTGTTTTGCTTTGTAAGAATGTTGATTTTGTGTTATTGTTGAAACTTCATTTATAGTTAAACAAATATATTATTTTTATTATATTATTATTGCTAGGGTTCAGTCAAGCCACACAATTGTGTCAAGTGTTTGAAAAATTGTATCTTTGTTGATCTAATATAACTGATCTCATTTTGAGTAAAACAAACAAACCAGCAAACTCAACCCTCCCTCAAAGCTATTAGACATATATTAGACATATATTCATACAACAATCAGTGATGGTTTTTCATAATCTTCAGTATTATGGGCTTCAGTAAATGACTAGTGAACAGTTGGGAGACTGTAGCTCAACAATTAATCTACATGGAGGTTTTAATCATTTAACTTTTAATAATTATGCCCGTCTCTGAAATTATGCTAAATTTATGTTTATGTTATGTTTGTGTTGTGTGTTTTGTGTACATAAATCTGCTACAGATTTCAAAAAGGAAATCAGTAGTTATGTGCTACTGAACCTGCCAAAGAATTTAAAACATATTTTTTAGACTCTAAATATCTCTTATTATAGTCTAACACATATTTCAGGCCATTTTTCCCTAGAAAAAAGACATGAAAGTCAGGTTACCACTCAGTTTTTAAATGTGTGCTGACAGGAACTGTCCCACCGAGTTATAAAGCACTATGGAAAGAAAGTCTATTCTGGTGATGATTTAATTTAATTCAGTGGAACCAGCTGTTAAAATCACAGCCCATTCCTAAACTTCCCTGACTGCAGCTAGAATCAGTATTTCATAGTCTGGGGAACTGAGGGAGGAGAAATGATCTGCTTGGGATTAGATCAAGTCATTCCTGCATGAACCTAATTTTTGTTCCTGGATTTATTTTGTCAATAATCTCATAACCATTCTGGATTTGGAAAGCTCTGTATGACTCTGAAATATCAAAATAGGAAATACTCAGATTTGACATCCCATTTTGCTTCTTTTTTATGAACACTCTCACCTGGGCCTGTGTATACAGTATGCAATCATTAGACCAAATCTGAACATATTGTTCTGTATGGTAATTGACATCTACCTAGAACAATAAATGCACACAATTAGATTTTGCTGATACATTTCAGAAAAAACAGTGCTGAAGTGTAACTGTAGCACTGTTGTGGTATACACCCTGGTGATACCACCAACGAACTGGCAAACTATAAAGGGGAATACCCCGAGCTTGAGTATTACAGCTGCTCTGACTATAGCTGAAAACAGAGGGAAGCTTTCAGTTTCAAGGGGAAAGAATTGGCAGCTGTGAACTAGTCCTGCAGAGTGCTTTATAGGCAGCTTTCATATATCTTCGCAACTGGAAATAACTAGGTAATGTAAAAAGAAACATAAACCAAGATCTTAAGGGTGTTAAAATGTCTAGGAGAACATAATTTATGATTAAATGCCTTGTAAACCAAGGCATTCAAAATTCCAGATTAACTTCTAAAATGCTTATTTGACACCTGTATATTGTGATTTTCTTTCAATCAAGAAGACATTTTTCTTGGTTTTATGGGCCTGGAAAAAGAATACTAGGTCAAGACATGGCTTTAAAAGCCTGGAGAACTTAAAAAAAATATCTGTTTTTTAGTGCATTAATCTTATTTTTCTATGTTATTATTTGATTAAATTCATTGGATTGTATATTTGGAGGACATGAGGTGACAACCATGTGGTGACTGATGGTGGAAAATAGACAATGAAATATCAGGCACCTTTGCCAACTAATGTTCCATAACTGTTCACTCATTTTCCCCAGGACTTCCTTAGCAGCTTCAAACTGATGGTTCTTTAAAAAATAAAAATAAAAAGGAAAATACTGCTACAGTTTATGGGGAGAAAAGACTGCTGTAAAAAGCCTGTGTAGAAGAAGGCATTTTTCAAGAACAACAAGAAAGTTAGTGTTTCTAAATTTCTTGCTGGTGTAGTCCTAGGTTTTATCCAGTGCTTAATATGGTCATGGACAAGGTGTAAATCAAGATCAAAGAGCTTGAAATATCTCTTGGATTTTTCCTTCATCCCATATGTGTTGTCCTGTCCACCTGACTGAAAATTCTACTCTGTAAAATACTCATAAATACTAGCAAAATTTCCAAAATAAGATGTCCTTTTGCTCTGTCATTCAGCTCAGTCACAGATTGCTACAGCTTTTTTTTGTGTCCTTTGTCTTATTCCTTTTCACTATCTTTTTCTCTACTAATTTATCCCTATCAGTTGTCATCCTTGCCATGTTTCTCTGTCCTCTACCTTCTAATACTGACTCGGTCTTCTATCTAAAGTGAGAAAACAGGGAGGATTGCTTACAGGAGCTGCAGGTTCTGCTAACTATAGCATAGCAGTCAGAAGGCCAATGAAAGCCAAAGTTGTGGGAGAGAAGATGGAAACAAAAAGTTGAGGGAACAATAAATTAAAGTAAACACTAAAACTATGGCAATTTATAGGGGAAGAGGAAGAATGCTTTTTATATTAAGTCTCTAACAAACAATAGAGAGGGTTTTTCTGCTGGCAGAACTTCAACTGGGAAGAAAAGGGTTTTAGACAGTGTCTTGTCTCTTTCCTGCATGTATAGCTACAGTTGTAGCTATATCCCCGATTCTCTTTAGGGGAACATAAATATGGGACTACCAGAAAGCAATATCAGTACAGGTTGCATTATTACAGTTTTTAGCAGCAACTTCACTGAAGTTCTCTGCAGCACAAATGTAAGTGGAAACTGACAGGTTGGTACTCGGTGGGATCACAATACACTCATACATTAAAAGGAAAACAACCCTGCTTTCAGGATTTTTTTCCTTATCCAGTTTCTAGTCACACAGTAGAGCACTTTAAGTAGAGAACTGGAAAACGTGTTAGGTAAATTTTAAATTTTAATTCATCCTGCTCCTTCCTCATCCTGACATTAATACTACTGGGGGGAAGAGAAGTATCTGGAATAGAATATTTAATAGAATACGTCCTAGAACAGTTTGTAGACCATGCTGTGTCTCTGGAAAGCCCAATTCATGCCCATCCCAAAAGATACTGTTGGGCAAACATTCGTAAATTAGCTTGACTTAAAAAGAGGGTCCACATTAGCAACGTAAATAGTGGAGCTAACCCATTTGCAATTCACAGTATGGAAATAAAAACATACAAAATAACTTGGATAATGCCTGGAGAACACTGCACTCCCTATACAGATGTTATGTTTTGAATACAGATGTATTTCACAGTTGCAAATACAAGAGTTGTAATTAACTTTAGTGAAGCTGGTCTGGTAGAGGAGGTTTAGATCACCTGTAATTGTAGATATTTATTAGCATGATAGGGTCTAGGGGGGGAGGGGAAACATCCCCTGCTTTCGACTTTTTTCATCTTTTTTCAACAATAAGGGACAGTGGATATAATCAGATAACAGCTCATCTTTTTGCCTAAAAAAATAGGTAAATTATAACTGTTTTCTCCCGAAAGCTAGAGAAAGAAATATAACTTGTCACTCAGGCATTGAAAGGACCCATTTTTTAATAATTATATTTTATAACAAGTCAAAATTCTCCATCATAATAACTTTTTTTTTCTTGTAACTTTATTTAGATTGTGCCTTACAGACATAAATGATGAGTTTCAAATCACCTATCTCAATAACAAATATGCTTACAGAAATACCCAAATTTGCCAAGAGTAGTAAATGGTAAAAGTGCCTGAAACTGAGCTTAAAAAAATATATTTTTCTTGCATTAAAAAAAAAGAGTAAGGTTTTAAAGATACAGTGGTCAACTGAATCAGCAACAGCATAAAACACCTATGAAATGCACCAGCATTCAGGTCTTCAAAGATTTATATTTCTCAGGCAGCCAGTAGCCTGAACTGTCTGCATATTAAAGGCTGTTTGTAATTTTCTCTTATAACCTTCCTTATTAAAGAGTTTGTTTGTTTGTTTTTGTTCTTGTTTGTTTGATTGGTTTTTAACTTCATTTGGAATAAACAATGAGAAAGTAATAAGGCAGGGGGCACAAATTCACCACAGAAACTTTTTTTTGTGCAAGAGCCAGTTACTGTACAATGAGAGTAGGAAATTCTGAGGAGGAGGTTAATAGGCTGCTAATCAGAAGTGAAAATGAATAATAAGGAAAAATAGCTCTTTGAAGAGAACATGAAATATTTACTCATATTCCCAGCATGCATATTCCCACCTCATTCCCGTTATCATTAACTCTGTTGAGTTTGCTTCCTGAAGGATATTCTGCTGTCATGCTCTTTGATGACCAGTATCTGGTGAGCTGATGTTCTCAGGCAGGCTTATTACTGAATAGTGTCTGCCACAAGATTATTCTTCTTCCCATTTCATAATTGGCAGAATTGAGGGTAAAATCTTGCATTTCATTGCTCAGAATTTCTTAGTAACTACAAAAAAAAAACCCCAGAATGGACATCTTTTCCTCTACCCCCTAGGAAATGGACTTGACATTAAGATATTTTGGGGCAATAGGAAAACAGTTAGTCTGGAATTGCCTATGTTCCAGGTTTAGGCTTGAAGGGTACCGACTACCCTCTTAAGGATACAGCATAGACTTGTGATTTCTTCCTACATTGCTTTGATTAATCTGAACTTCTTAAAATAAGGGAAATTAAAATTGTGATCTTAGATACACATATATTTCTTAAAAAGTCAATCAACAAGAAGGCAACAGTTTTAACGTTATTTCTGCATCTCAAAGAAATAAAAAAATGTAATTAGTCTGCAGTTCCTTTTCTCTACCTCAGGAAAAGACAATTCACAAATACAATCTAAAAGCAAAACTCACTAAAGATGTTCAGTTTATTTTCACAAAAAATCAATAAAATATAGTGTCTCCACAATAGAAATGGTAGTACCATATTTATGTGTGACTTGAAATCTTCCACAAAACCCACCCAGGAAGAAAATTATTTTTATCCTTCTACTAAAATGTTGTTTCTTTTAAAATTGGTTAAATAATTTTGTAAGGCCTTAGAGCAATAAGGAAAAAAGTATGTAGTAGGTAAAAATCGTGCAGAAAGCATGATTTATACCAGCATATAATTCAAATTATGAATTCAGAGGGCTCAGCATTGCTAACAGATTGATATAAAACCAGCGAAATTTGTACTTGTTAGAAATAAATTGATGCTTACAAAAGATGTAACTGAGTCAGCAGTATGAAATTCTTTTGTTTTGTTACGATAAAGAATGATCACCGAGATGCAGAATTTAATCCAGATGTCAGACCTAGGCTGGAAGTACAAGTGTCATTTGGTGAATGCAGATGCTGGTCCCTAGTGGCCCAGATTCAGGGGTTCACCTGCACAGCAGGGGCTTCCTCCAAGCCCAGGCACTCCAGTCCCCTTTCTGCTTGACTCCGTGCACAGGGTGAAGGATGAATCCCATCTCACCAGCCTGGTGTGCACCAGGGAGCACCCAAGGTAAATGTCGATGAAAGCAGCAGCGCTTCGAAGCGTGGCTCAGATGCAGCTGCTTTTCTCCCTCTGGTTTTTCTTTTCTTTTCTGTTGTTTGGCCTTTTAGCTGTCTTGTGTAAGTTGAGTGGGTGCCTCTCTTCCTGTGCATTTAAACCATGGAATACACATGTTCACTGACTAAGATAAATCAGAAGGGACACTTTTGTGCTAGTTTATAAGCAAACAGATTTTCTGAGATGTTTGGTGTGTGACACAAAAAAGCAGTGTAACTGTTGTTCTATTTAGTATGCTGTGCGCTTTGAGGAGAAACGGTATGTAACTGAAGTGGGTGAGACATCACTGTGTGGATACCATAGGGAAGGAATGAAAAACAGAGATTGATTGTGACCGAGATGAGACAGTCCATCAGGAACTAAGTGTGAAACTTTGAATGTTTTTTAGTGACGATGTGCAAAAATCTGCAGTATTCCCTAAGGAAACCACTGTTTCCATATTAACTTGTAAATGTTTCCTTATGCGTGCAGTGACTTGAAGCTCTAAACACTTCTTACTTGGATGTGGGGCAACTAAATTGCTATCGGGGTGTGTGTGGTTAGTTGAACTTCCTAATAAATAGGACATCTTTTTAAATAATAGCACAGGCCTGATGCCGCAGTCCTGAGACTCTGAGTGATTTCACAGCATAAACTAATTACAGAAAAAGTATTACCTTCTAAGACAGGGGTCCTCAAACTTTTTAAACAGGGGGCCAGCGCATGGATGAAGTGGCAGGCAGCCATCTGCGGCTGCTTGGTTTCCCCCCCCAACCCCCGGCGGGGGTGGGTGGGGACGGGGATGGGGGGGTTCTGTAAATACTGGGGGCCGGACTGAGGACCCTGGGGGGCCGTATCTGGCCCGTGGCCCATAGTTTGAGGACCCCTGTTCTAAGACAAGGAATCCTTTTCTCTAGGGATTTTTCATAGTAATAGTCCTGCTTTAAATTTAAGTAAGTTATGGTACAAATAGAAAGTTGACAATAGTTTTAAAATTCAAATATAGACATTATTTGACCTCAGACACTATAAAACTGTGGAGGTTTTTTTTTTTAACCTGTTAAACAGAGTATTCACTATTATCTCTTAACTACAAAACTATTAAATTCTGGAATTATTAGTTACTTTTATTATTTTTTCTTCCCCTCCAATCTAATGCGATGCACACTTCATTTCCAGAAATAATCCATTTCTGTGTCTTACTGTATTTAGGAACTACTTCTTCCTGCGTAATATTTGAAAAATAGATATAGATGCTTCTTACCTGATATTGCCTCCCATGGCCAGTTCCTGTGCTGCTGTTTCTGTTCTTGTTCATAGGTAACTTGGGCCTCACTTCTGAGTATCTTTTTTATACACCCTACCATTTTACTGCCTCCTTCTCGGGATTTTAAAATCCTTTGGCAGATAGAGCTTTTTTCCCCAAACTCAGAGTAAGCTGCCAGGTATGTTATAGCTACTTGTTTGTACTGTCTTTGCTGGAATCATGGTGGAAGCAAAATCAATAATTTTGTTGTTGTTGTGATTTATTTTAAAGAAGAAAATAAATTAATATCTTAATGCACTAGTTGTAAATAATTTAATTTGTAAAACAGTCTTTCAAATTTCACTATGAGTAAATTATTGAGATTGCTTTCTTACTTCTGTCTGGTTTTTTTGTCTTTGCCTACTTGAAATCTTTGTATATTTAGGCTAACATTAATATCAGTAAAACTGTTGCTGTCATTAAAAAAATACTGTCTACATATCTCTCATTTATTGGATTTGTATTGATGTGTATACTATTGATGCAATAAATACTTCTATGCACAATTTACAGGTATGGTGGTCGTCTTTATTAATTCATTAGAGATAGCTTGTCTGAGAAAAAAAAATACTCATAGTCATTTAGGCCACCTTTTTTCTTTCCTCCTATAGCATTTACTAAGGTGAAAATTACCAACTAGCGCCTTCATTTCTGAAACCAATATTTTCAGTATTTATTAATTATGGAAAAATTAAAATACAGTTTTTATGTCATTCAAAACTTAGAAAACACCAGAGTTTGATGAAGGAGTAAATGATTGTAGCGGTTTCTTCTGAACTCATAATCCTTAAAAAATGAGAGAACAATTAGCTTTTCAGACATGTATAATTTGTATTTTTCCTTTTATTTTAAGTATTACAAGACTTATTATCTCACCCTCTTTTTCTAGCAGGTTTTCTTATTAATGATATAGACCAGTGGGGTTTTATTTTAGTTTTAATGGTGATTTTTCTTTTTCTGAGATAAGTTACAGAACAGAGCATATGCCACTGCTATTCTTTCTTTACCTAATCATTTTAAAGTCCTGTCTCTTGATGTAATCAAACTTCTAAGAAGGCTACAGATTACTGACTCTTCTGTGATTTTACAAATTATTTCTGCCCCTAGGGGCCAAATGTCTAGCTTTCAAACTACTCTAGATATTTTAAATAAAAAATTCTAGATACCTCTACTGTGAATCCATAATAAAATAATCTGAATTCTATATCCAATTCCCTGGATTTGATTTTTGCTTTAATATCAGTGTTTAATGCCTTAGGATGCTTACAAGCAGTCTTCTGATTAATTTGGTTGTCTTTCACTGCTACCTTGCTAGCTTTAAATTCCTTCAGTTCTGCAATTACAGTTCTCCATTTGAGACTAGTCCCAGGGTGGTTCCTTTCTGTATGTGTATGAAAATATTATGTTCAGTTTTGCACCCTGGAGTGTTTTTGGCTGCAACTAATACCACTTATTCTAGGCTTTTAAGAGCCCAATTGCATTCACATATTAAGGATGCACACATCCAATTTCACAGCTGGTAATTGAGAGGACAAAACAGTACCTGAGGTTCAAGGATTCAAAAAAGAAGGATATCTTAAAAATCTGCCCCAGGGATCTTGTTATGCAAAATAGTCCATAGGTGGTATCTGTAGAAACTTGGTTCTGGTCTGACTTTGATCATTAAGGACACATCTAAAGCACAGTCTAATCTAAATTAGTAAGAAAGGTTATCTAGAAGTTTAGAGAAAAATCTGAGCTGTTAAAAAGGACTTGGGAGGATCTTCTGGCAGGGCGTCTGTGTGATTAAATCTGTGCTGCTAAACCAGAGTAAAGGCAGCAGCATTGCTAGCCTCCCCTTTAACCCCTGGGAAGGAGCTTGGTGTGGAAGAAGAAAGATGAAAACATGCAGTAGAGGCTTTATAAGACTGGGGCAGGAACCTGAAAAGGAAAGATAAAACATGGAGCTGAAAGGTGATGAAAGCATTGAGTATTAAACTATGGCCAAAGACTTTTGTGAGAACATGTGACTCAGTAAGTGTCAAAGCAAAACTTCCTCCCCTTCCCTCTCACCTAGGAAGATGTAAAGAAAGATAAAGTAGGACAGATGAGAGAAGTGCCTTCAGCAGTCTTTTCTTGTGAACTCTGTTATCCCAGATTAGAGAAAACCACAGCAGTGGTTTTGTGACCGTTATTCTCCTGTCATATAGTCAACATTCTTATTTGGTGTACATTATATGTAACTTGAAAATAAACATGTGTATGTAACTGAAGGAGAAAGATGATATCACAGCTGTATGGCAATACATGTAAGTAAATAGCCACACTGTGAATTC
The DNA here is from genome assembly GCF_023634155.1 of Falco peregrinus. Lineage (NCBI taxonomy): Eukaryota > Metazoa > Chordata > Aves > Falconiformes > Falconidae > Falco > Falco peregrinus. Next base: position 67,544,634 of record NC_073723.1, read on the forward strand.
TTCTCAGTGTATCATTTATTAATTAACCACTCAAAAATATCAAGTTTCCACAATTCCTAAGGCCTGTTATGCAAGAAAGTTCCTCCAAATATGACAGTATAATTCTATTCCTCAAGAATAATTTCCAGAAGGATGAGGCTTACCTTACACGTGCCAACTGAACTGTCAGTACTGTTTCAGATCACTCCTTTCCATCAGACTCTTTGGCAGCGCAGACACATACAGCTTGTGAAAGTGTCATGTGAAACTCATGACAGAGAAGTTCCAGATCAGCCAGCATCCCTTCACAGCCAGTATTCTCAAGGAGAGACAGGATAAGTTCCCATCTGTAGGTTTTTTGTGTGGTGGTGATTGGGGCTTTTTTTGTGTGTACATTTTTAGTACACTAAAAATTGACAGTGATGTAGATTTGTGACCAGTACCCAAAGGTGATGTGGCAAAACTGTAAAGAGTATATGAATAATTACTCTCTAGGTTGATAAGATATTTCTTTTGCTACAAAGAGAAATGCAGATCATCCATGCAAGATTATTTGTTCAGTTCTGCTATGGCCAAGCTGCAAACATTGACAATAAATCTTTCCACTTTTATGAAAGAGTGAGACTTTTTCTAACTTGTGCTTAAATGCCTACATAGTAACAAAAACATTGTTGTGGATGTGCAGATAACAATAAGTTTTCCTTGAGACCTCTAGTCATTTATTATTCTCCTATTTAGTGTGTGTGTGTGTGTGTGTGTATATTTTGTCTTCACTTAAGGTGCCAGAGGTTAACTTATTTTCTATAGAGAAAATAGAATAAAGATGCAAGGGGGAAGGAGAAGTAATTGGTCCACCTAAACCTCATAGCACAACTATCCAAATGTTGAGATTAGATTCTGCACTATCGAAAGGGCATAATGCTTCTTGAAATTGTGCTAACTAATCATTTCATTATCAGGACAATCATAAGCCAATGGGAGAAGTATTTTCTTAGTAAGGAGTTTCTTTACCTATGCCTTCCCTTAATAACTGATACTGTAGATATAGTACATGGCATAAAGCCAATAATCACATCAATTTCCATTTTATTTTTTCCACAGCATAATTTACATAGAATTATACCATATGTTTTTCATCTCATGATATTAGACAGGTTTGTATATTTGCTTTTAAATCTATGAATGTAAACACTGTACAGTTTATTAGTTTCATTTTTATATTTTACATCTTGAATGAGACAAATGTCTACCTAATCAGAGAGGCTAAGTACTAGGCAGCCATGCAGAAGAGTGAGCATTGACATTCAGTATTTCATAACTTGTTAATTAAAAGGGAGCAGCAAAAGAGAGAGAAGATAATTGCTTGAAGTGTTAACTTTGATGTTAGGGCAGGAAATAAGACTAGTGAAACCAGGAGTTTGCTGTCTCTTATGGATGAAGTGATTAGTTGATTGTGTTTAAGAGTCTGCCAACACTAATGAGAGTCATTGATTTATTGTTGTTGTTTTGGGGGTTTCGGTGAAGTTTTTGGGCTGCTTTGGTGTTTTGTTCGGGGTTTTTTGGTGTTTTTTTTTTTTACATAGTTTTTGTCTTTAATGGGAAATAACTTTTTGGACAGATTCAGCATTTTTTGTTGATGACAAAGAATTGGTTATATTAGATAATTTTTATCCTGACATTGCTTTTAAAACATTTAAAACTATGTTTTGGACAAGAGTTCTCTTGCTTTATAAAATATTGGTACCATCCCTGTTCATTTGGGATATTAACCTACTTCACATTCTTGTACTTTGGCCTGTGAGAGTTCACTGTGAAATATTCTGCATCATTAAATTAACATCTGTTCTTACAATCAAATAGTTTGCCTGGGGCTGAAGTAGCTCTTGTGGTCTATAAAAGGTATTCAAATCCCTATTAAAGACGACGACTGTTCTGGCCATGATAAAAACCTGTAAGCACTTTTATCTTTCCTTTAGGAAGTTCATTTGAATTGTCTTGAACATACAGACTGTATGGGTTTTGCATCCTCAACTGATTAAAGAAAAAAAGGTATGAAGAAAGCAAACTAAAAAAGGAGACATACAACCTACAGTATCAGAAGCTTTCCATAATTGCTGATCTCTTTTACAGAGATGGGATGGTAATCGCACTAAGGAGAATGTTGTGTTACTTCCTTAATATGCTAGCTGTTTCCCTGATTCTAATTCTGGGGATTCTAGTTGATTTTCTTTTGCACTGCATAAAACATATTTCTTTTCAAAACTTCAGTTATGTGAGCCATTCTGATTGTTCCTGTAAGAACTTTAAACTGACTGTTCCTTCCAAAAAATGATTCCTAAGAGGGAATTGAAAAATTTAATAGCAGATCTTTCTTTAGTTTAAATGGCACATGTAAAGTTATTTTAGACTAAGAAACTTGACTGTACATTGTTCTCATTACCCTATACAGCATTTTTTTTTTCTAGGAATCCATGCGATGTTTGTATCTGAATCATGTATTTACGGTCAGTATTAGGAACATTATGGTTTAAGAGTATGCCACTATCTAACTTTGGAAAGCTCCCTCAATAGGATATGAAACAGAACAAGGTCTTAAAAAAAAAAAAAAAGATTATTCAGGATGAGTTTGGTACAATGCTCTTGGTGATGCTCTGTGTTGAGAGAGGAATGTACTCTGAATAATTAGAAAAGATAAGGTGGGCACCTGAAGGAGATAAGGAGACCATCAAGTCAGGAAATCATTGAATAAAGTAAACTGAGAGGTCTATTCTACCTAGATCCCACCTATTGTGAATGGAATGATTAGGTGTCAAAATCAAATTAATATGTATGTAAAGATGTTGTAACCTCCATGAAAACTGTATAAAATAACTAACTTTTCACTGAAAACTTTGGAGCTAGTTTGTCCAGTGCAAATCAGCTAGCTCCCCAACATTGCATGAAATAAATACCTTTGCTCCTTAAAGACAAAATTCACCTCTGAGCAGTTACTCTGTGCCGTTTTGGCATCAGATATGCTAAAATGCTGAAAGACACTATGAGTACCAATATTATCCTTTGTTCGCAGTATATCTACAGTGATTATTTGAAAGATTTTAAAAAAATACAATAATCCTGATAAGGATGTTTTGGAAAGAGCATATATCTTCCACAAGGGAGGCAAAAATCAAAACTTCTCAACTTAAAGAAAACATGAAAAATCTGCAACAATTTCAGATCTTACACATAAATAGCAATTAATATACATATAACTCTGGAAAGTTTTAGATAAATCCTCCTAGATCACAAAGGAAACCGTTAACTCTCTTCTCCAAGTAGAATTTTACAGTTACCAAATGTAGAGGAAAACTCACTTGACAGGTTTGACATTAATTTGGTTATAGTCAATACCATTTGCTTTCATCTACAAATACCTATGGATACTCCAAATAGGATCCCTTAAAAACTTTCTGAAGAGTGAGAATGTTGGAATCCATTTTCAGTGAGACAGTTCAGTCCCTTTGAAGTTAATACTAACTACTCTTCCCTTCTCTCAGTGTCTTTCCGAAGAAAGGCTCATCAGAATACACATTACTGAATTTAGCAACATTGGCTCTGCATGTGGGAACCTACTAAAATTTGAAGCCAACCCCGAAAGCAGGGCTAAAATTTGCTGATCTTGCCATTTAATTTGTCACATACAAGTGACAACTAACCTTCAATAGCCTGAGCTGCAAAAAGGACTAAAGACCTTGTGAAGTTAACGTGGGCTAAAGGATCGAGATACATATATATATATATATATATATATATATATATATATATATATATATATAAAGGCCTTACTCTCAGTCAAATCAAACTATTGGCAATCTCATAAAGGAATTGCATTATTTCAGTTAGGATACTAATATTCATAGTCCAAATATTGCCAGTACTCAATAAAAACACAGTGAAATCTGATATTCACAGCCTTTCTAATATTTACCATTTCTCTGAGTCTTACACTCATCTTGCATATAAACTACACCTGGAAAAATTGACTGTCTGTTTTCAAAGATATTTTCACTCTCATTTTGGAAAAATATATGACACTTTTTTTTTTTAAAGCTTTCTCTCCACTAAAAAGATAAACTTGTTTAATGGTGGTTTTATTTTTCTTCTTGATAATTTCCTGATTGACTTGGCTTACCATAAAGATTTAAGTACTTCATATACAAATTCTTAAATAAAACAATCCCCTTTTCTGAAATAAGGACAAAGATACACATGGTGGTATCTCAGGGAAATAGGTGCTCAGATCTGGAATGAGACTATAAAAATAATTCTTGTGGTCCCTATCAAGGAGGAAGGACTGAAATAAATAAATTGTGCATATACTGTTCACTAGTCTCAGGTCCTTCAGCAATTTTTTTCTTCTGATTATGTAGGTTTAAAAGGTAACTTGCACGCTGCAGAAGAGCATTTTGACTTTTAGGCAGATTCATTTCTCACAGTCACGATTGATTGCAAATGTCTAATTGTTTTACTGTTCAAGTATCTTGCTCAGTCTTTCTTGTTGTATAAAGATATTGTGTGGTTAGAATATTCTTTGCTGGACAAGAGCTCTCCAAGAATATTTTATAAATGAGTTTATTCTAATCATGTTTCAGGAATAAGGAAAATTGTAATTTTTTGTACAATGAAATAAATAATATTGAACAAATTGAAGATAAAAATATTGAAAAATGAAATTTACAATAAAAGTATTACATCAGAATCTGTTTTCTTCACATTTTCAGAAAACTGAAAAATTATGAAGGAAATAGTTGATTTAAATGTCTTCTAAGTGGACTTCTAATTTGACTTTATGACAGTCCATATCAGTTATCTTTAACTTGATGTGTAAAAATGATCATCAAGCAGCTATTATAACCTCTCATATGAAATACACCTAGAATCATAACGCAAAGTTATATATGTAGAATAATTTTGTACTCCACCATGTCTTTAATAATAAAGAATAACTTACTTGATTTAAGCTGAATTTAAGATACTACATAAAAAGAAATCTGTCAATCAGAAAACCCTCACTATTAAAAAATATTTCTAAAACTAAAAAATTATATTTCATAGAAGTATAGGTAACTGTGCTGTAAAAGGTTTAGTTGTTCATTACTCTTATGTGGATACATTATTTTAACTTAATAGGGAAATAAAGTATGGCAGTCTTATGGAACTTTACTGGAAACAGGACACTTGCTCCCTAATTTAAAAATAAGGAATTCTTTTTAAAGAATTCAGAACAGCACATGGTATTACCTTATCAGCTGGAGATGTGTCCTACATGGAGGCGGAAAATATTATTCAGATGGAGAGAGCCAGGAGCTTTTTTTTTTTTTTTTTTAATACCAATATAGACACATACAGATAGTCTTGGAATCAAAAACACTGTTATGATTGCTTTCTCTCATGGATAAAAACCTCCCTAATCTCAATTATATTTGCCATGTATATCTATCACCACGCTGCATCTTGATTTTCCCTTTATTGACTGAATAGACTGAATGTATTAATCCCAGGTGGTAGGGTTAAATTTCCAGCAACATAAATTTTTCAGTTCTTTTTTTATTCATACAAACTACCTGAAGCTTGAACAAAAGACTGATAAAATATTTGAGTTTCAGCATAGCAAGTGCTGTGCATGGAAGGAAGGTCACATCACCGTTTTTGTTCTGCAGCTCCTTTTTGTACATCAAGAGATCACAGCAACCTTGCAAACCACAGGATTGCTCTGTGAGTTCATGTTGAGTTGACTATGATTTTCAGACTCATTGCCTTCCAAATCAAAATACTCTCTGTAGTAGGTGTAGCCTGTACTCTTTGTTTGCAAGCCTTAATATGATTAATTAGATTGTATTGACACTTTTTTTTTTTTTTTCCAAATATATATTTTGACTTTTGGCATGTATTTTCATTAGAAGTAGACTGTGGAACAAAACAGTATGTGTAACATAGAAAACAAAACATTAAAGAAAATGTATAACACTTTAAAGTACTTAATAGAATCATATAATCATTCAGGTTGGAAAAAAGCTTTGAGATCATCAAGTCCAACCATTATAACACTTTAAAGTACTTAATAGAATCATATAATCATTTAGGTTGGAAAAAAGCTTTGAGATCATCAAGTCCAACCATTATAACACTTTAAAGTACTTAATAGAATCATATAATCATTTAGGTTGGAAAAAAGCTTTGAGATCATCAAGTCCAACCATTAACCCAGGACTACCAAGTTCATCACTAAACAATGTTGCTAAGGGCTGCATCTATGTGTTTTTTAAATGCCTCCAGGGATGGTGATTCCACCACCTCCCTAGGCAGCCTGTTCCAATGATTGACCACTCTTTTTGACAGGACGAGAGACAATGTTACAAAAGTAATATTCTGTGTTTTCTTTCTTTGGTTATATATATCTGGAAGAGGGATATAAATCAAGGAAAGTGGTAAATGTTTTTTTAACCAGTTGACAGTTGAAAGGAAACTTTATAATTGTCTTTATAGAATTTCCCTGAAGTTAATGTTGGCATCATCACTTATTTCAGACATCTATCTGAAAGATATGCTATTAGTAATACTGAAATGATTCTGGCTGACCCTTGCCTATGTTCACCTTACTGAACAGTCTCCCATTCACCTCCCTTTGTTTCATGTGGAAAAGAGTCTTTCCCACATAATTATTTACCTTGCATGCTCTGACCCTTAAGAGAGATTTTTTTTTGTTTTGTTTTATTTTTTATGAAGAGGGAAATAGTACTGCTTTAACTGTGGTTTGAGACTGTCTTCATTCTATGTGAAGCTATTTGATTCTCTGTGAGGATATTTAATGACAAAATTAAAACATTTCAATGTTCCTTGTCACATAGGATGAAGATCAATGCTATAGTTTGAGAATGAAATACTAGTTCATTCCGATCTTCATTTTTTTCCTATATTTGCATCACATTCAGTGATACTCGTACAACTAGTCATTCCTAACAACTATGTTCCTTGCGCCCTTAATGAGTACAAGAATATATTCATTGCCTTCAGTTTTTCCATGTATTTACTTGCAGTACTCCACAGGCTGCATTCTACAATTTTTAACTGAAATTCCGTTATCAAAAGCATTTAAACAAAGGAGGATAGATCTCAAAATTGCAGGAAACAAGGGTTTTCATTATGCGTCTTTATTATCATGGGCTGTTTTGCTATTTAAATGTAATGTTTTTTCTTCTTACTCAGTGGACAACTGCAACATTTTACAGAGGAAAAATATTACATTATAAATAGCAAAAAAACAAAAATTGATTTTGTTAAAAATATCCAAGACTGTCTAATATCGAAGAATTTCTAAAAATTATTAGTGAAAATTTTTGATGCAACTTTCAGGAAAATTTCCATTAAAAAAACAAGTAATCAGCAAAATATCTATACCACAAACTATTAAGTTACACAAATCTAGTAATAACATAGCTATTTTCATAACTAATTTGATAACATTAGAAAAACTTTCTCAGAAAATTAAGTCAACTTTGTAGCACTCATTTTACTGTAGAAAATATGGTCAAAAACTAGTTGAACACATTAAAGAATACTGTTATCTAATTTTAGGGATCTAATAAATTTTACTTTTGCTAATGTTGCTAAGAAAAAGCAGCTATTCAAAACTATCCTATATAATATTCTGTCTAATGTGTTACTGGCATGTAACTGTCCAGTAATCCCTGATTGCAAGATTATTAGATAAAATTGTGGTTGATTTTTCAGATCTAAGTCAAAACTGCAGGGCTAGCGATCATAGAAATCACCCTTTGACTTACAAAGAAAAGAGTTGCCTTATGGCAGGCTTTGAGAGAAGGATATGTATGGAACCCCATGATGTCATTGTCATTCACTCACCTTTCAAAGTGAGTCAATGACAAAAATTTCTCAAATTGTAATGATCTGAATAATATTTTTGCTTTAGTGCCATATATACAATTACCGAGCTTATCTACTTATACAAGTGATATTTTGTTGCTATCTCTAAATAAGAATGTATATTAGATTTTGGTGCTTGTCAGTAAGTAACATCCGTTTGTTTCATCATCTTAGAAACAATAATGGAAGATTCCTTATTGTTATTGGAAGAAACAACATGCAAGTCTTGAAAAAGATTACATATAAAAAAAGGAATGCTGTGAATTATTTTGATAATATACTTAATAATTTTGTCAGACCAAGGATTTCTGTGTATTTTCTAAACTGTGTAGCAGGCATTTACAAAGAAAACACTTTCAGTTGCCAGTATTTGGTATATAGAGGTACCTCAGGCACCGCTGTTTTGAACTGTGCTTTCTTCAACATTGGCAGACAGACAGATGGCAGATGGGCAAGCATCTGCTTATTTTAGCTCTTCAGTTAAACAGGCAAATCATTGCCATTTTTGAAATATATTGGTTTAAGCCCAACGTTTTGGACAGTGAAAAGCCCTGAAAATAAACAAATGAACATACTGCTTTATTACAATAACTTTCTTCTACAAATCATTGTGGTTTTCTTTTTTCTTTTATCCCCCTATTGTCCTAATTTCTGTGACAGTCTATTTTAAGGCTATTATGATCCATTGCACTAAGTAGGGCATAATATTTTATCAAGAGCTCCTTGCAAAGAGCTCATAATTCTTACAGAATATCTTTCAGAAATGCATTCTAAATCAATTTACACTATTATTTTATTTTAAGTCTTTGTCTTGAAACCAGAGACAACTGTAAATTCTTCCTGGGGTTTCTAAATTGCAATTGTTTTAGAGGTAAAAGTAGAAAAAAATCAGCATCTTCTGATTGCCACTGTTGATACAAACTTTTCCATAAATGATGTCAAATTATTGTGGAATGGATGAAAAACAGGACTTACTTGTGCCTGGGCTTTATTTTGTGTGTCTGTTGCTGGTACTGCTTGAAAAATACCATTATTGATTTAAGAATAGTCAAAGATTAAGTAACATCATTCTGGAATACTCTGCAGCTTGGTACTTGTAATTTTCTAGAGAAATGGAGACACTAATTTAAATATCTTCAGGTAGAGAAGGCAACTGGATGTACCTTTCTGTCTGTGCAGATGGGTGCTCTAATACAAGATGCTTTACCCTAAAAAACTGAGAGAGTTAATCTGATCCACTTAAAGAGACTGCTTCAGTATCATGCAGCTCTATTAACCAATGTAGGGTAAGACTTGCCTACTTTTACTCTTTTTGTGATATTTGCATAGCAGTGCAATATCAAGAGCATGAGAAGAATCATGAATGTTGGACCCTATGAAGGAGAAAGAAACAAAACAAAGTTGTGAGGACATCAAAATGGAAAAACTGGACTTTTGTGTAGCAGCAGTAAGAGTCTGAATGAAGGTTTGACTTTTGTTCTCCATTTGAGCAACAGAAGGTATTTGCACTTTGAAGAAAGTTGTATGTCCTAATCCCAAACCAAGATATAACCCAAAGATTCTTTGACACATCATTTCTCAGGAGAACCAGAGAAATGTGAAGCAGGCAGCAGACCATCTGAGGAAGGGACAGAATAAACTTTAAAAAATAGAAATGACTGGCATACAGTGATTGCATTTTTGAGGAGAGCCGAATGGTCTGGAAGTTTTTAAATTCATAGAATCATAGAATATCTCAAGCTGGAAGGGAGCCATAAGGATCATTGAGTCCAACACCTTGCTCCTTGCAGAACTACTTAAAACTAAATTATATGACTAAGAGTGTCATCCAGATGCTCCTTGAACTCTGACTTGCTTGGTGATGTTACCACTTTCATGGGGAGCCTGTTACAATGACTGACCACCCTCACAGTGAAGAAACTGTATGACCTCAATTCTGTCTAGTGGTGGTCTGTCCCTAGAAAAGTCTTTTTTTGTCTCCTCTTGAAGAGTATATCAAACTGACATACTAGATATAGGTGGTAGAGAGAATGAGGTTCAAGAACAATCTGAAACCTTAACATAGCAATTGGAGAGAGGACAAATCAGGGAGAGAAGCTACAGGGGAAGATGAAGAATATTTGAAAAGCTTCTTGTTTCTTTTTGGTGACATCCATCTAGGTCTTCCTGAAAGTAAAGGATGTCCTTTTGTTAAGCAATAAGTGACAGTGAGATGCACAGAAAAGCTCAGACTACATTGGTTAAAACCCCCTCCACATGAAGACAGTTTGCTGGAAAAGATATTTAGTAAAATAGAAACAATAAAAAAAAAAAAAAATCATAATGATAGAAGAAAAAAACCCTGTGTCTCAGGGAGAATAAGGAATCTCTTGGATCTATAATGCCTTTTCTTGACCTTTATTTCATAGGATGCATTTCCCTCCTAATTTAGCCAAAAGCCTAGTTTTAGGTAATCTTAAGCCTTTCATGATTACTAGGCAAGAAATCTGTATTGTTTGCTCTCTGATCTCTAATTTGAGACTAACAGAAAATGTAAAGACTGTATCCTTTCCTTTCATTCTTTCTGTCATTGTTTCAGTATTTTTAAGGGTTGTCCAAACACTATAAATCATTTCTATGAAGACTTTTGATCACATTTACTGCATAGTGTTTCTTTCTGAGTATTTTAGTGAAAATAAATAACCTATAACTGAATATTGGTGAACCTTCCCTCTAAAAATGATGTATTCGTGGAGTATATGTGGTCTGGGGTACTTAAAAGTCATACACATTACTTTTGGGGGTTTTTTTTGTTTCCCAGGTGCTATTTAAATTTCCCTTTTGATGCGCAAGGAAGACCTCATGGCTGTAAACCTCAGGGAACCAGAAATGTTAGATCTAATATTGGAGGCCTCAAGAGTAAGGAGGAAGCGGCCTCTTGCGGCAAATGAAGAGACGGGACATAGCTTGATGCAAGCAAGATGTTGATTTATTGTACACAATCACGAGTTTATATATGTTTTCAGAAGCTGCGGGCTTTAAACAGATTGGTTCTTTAAGCTAAGCATTACATACTAGGCAATCCCTGATTGGTTAAATCTTAAGCGTGAACTACACCGATTGGTTATCTTCTAAGACACATAATTTAAACAATAGGTACTGATTAGTCTATTTTATTTTAGCAACAATCTCTATTCTAAGATTAGAGGGTTTTTTTTCCAACTTGACTTTCCTGAATAACAAAGTTCCTCATCAGCACTATCCATTCCCTTATCTTGCTGTATGTCCCTCTTTGTCCTGCTGTATGTCCCTCTTTGTCAACAGCTATGGCTCAAGAGTCTGCTGTTAACTTGCTCCTTTGTTCCCAGGGCTTATGCCCTACAATTTCTAACAGTTCTCCATCAGGCTATCAGTACTCTGACTCTTGTCCCTGAGGCCTTGCTCTACAGCCTCTCAAGTTTAACATGTCTTTAAGTGACTTTTTTCTCATTTGAGTTCAGTTTTTTGCCTTATTTTTATAGGAGTGATGTTACTGAAATCTGTGTCAAATGTCTGAACATTTTACCTGGCCAATGGAACATTTTTTTGTTAAATAACTCCATGACCTGTCTTCACTTTAATTACTTTCATGAAATGATTTGATGTCACTTGAAATAATTTAATTATATCATGGTGTCACATGAAAGGGGGGGCATGGAATCTTCTAAACCCCACGTGTTTGATCTGTCTATCAGCACCCTAGGAAAGATGAGACCCTTGTGCCCGACCAGTCTGTCAGCGTCTCATTACAAGGACCCTTCACTGAACAGTCCCACTGGATCAGAGAGTGACTCGACTGCCTTGTTCAGGGAAACACACCAACAGCATCAGGAGGACTCCTTGGCGGGTCTTTGCACTTTGTTTAATGTGTTACCCACTGTCAGCAACTGCTAGCACCCACAAAGGGCTCTCACACATTCATTATTATAAATAAGGACAAGTTAAGATTCATGATTGCAGGTGATAGGGACTGTCTGCAAAAACAAGCTTGAATTGATACACAACCAAGCTATATACAACCAAAACCTTAATTACTAATGACAGCTAGAATAAGTGAGTTATTTAGCATGCATAAGTCAAAGTTCTCTCCTAAAAGGCGCCCCTGAGGGGGAGAAGACAGGTTTAGCCCTGTCACCTGATCCCAGAAGTTACGATGGAGTCTTCCCTAACTTCTCCTCTCACTCATTCACTTTTTCTGCTTTTCTTTAAGTTGAGCTTGAGTGACTCTAGTCATACATTCTTTCATTATTGATTGGTGTAAACTTACCTAGCTTTCATTTAAAGACATAGTTGATAAGAAATAGAAAGCACATTCTCTGTGAGGGTGGTCATGCCTTGGAGGTCTTTGGGATGGAGGTGTGTGTTAGTATTATAATGAGATTATAATGAGAAAGGTTCATCTAAGGAGAACAGTTTCACCACAGTTGTTGGCCCAGTATCGGACATCTTTTCATATATTTTCCATTTGACAGCTGCTATGCAGCTTATCAGCTGTATGGTACCATCAAGTTCCCAGTCCTGCAGGGAGTACAGCAGAGCCTGCTCACAGTGTCTCCACTCCACTTCACCCTCCACTGCTCCTCTGGGGTAGCAGGTTGTGTTGCCTAGGGAACCATGGTGGAGTAGATTCCATGCATGCCAACCATCCGAAAATGGCAACTGTATTTTTCCATAAAAAGGTTGTTATAATACTACAACTTGTATTAGGTCTCTAATTTCCCCCCTCCAAGCAATTTTCCCACACATGGAGTCTGAAAAGCTGCTCTAAATCTGTACTGCTCAATTGAGGGCTAACCAATTATTTCAATGTACATTTGCATAATTTTTTAAAAGATATGCTAAGCAATGCATTTTTCTCACTTTTGGAAACTTGCCCTGAGGACCATATAATGGCTGGTATGTCAGCTTTTCATCTGTTAGTGGAAGGGTGAAATTGACTTTTGCTATATGCAAACTAGATCTGTACTTTTTCTTGACTGATTCTGTTTGCATAACAGAAATAAAGCAGTTCAAGCAATTTCTGAAGTATACCTCCACATACTACGCATGCATATGCACTATGTGGATGCACAATCAAGCTCAGTTTCCAAAATCCTTAGGGGTGTTTTTTGTTTGTTTGTTTAATTTTTAAAATGGTCTATAGTCCAGTAGCCAAGGAGAGACACATGGCCAACTACTTGGCTGCTTGTCAAAAGGTAGAGATGATTTAAGGTCTTCCTTTGACCAACTGTATTCTTATTTGTTTCTTTAGGTTTGTTATGAATTTGGCTGTGGTTCTGACGCTTCCTCATTTCTTTTTCCTTGAAACAGGATATAAACGTCTCAACCAGATATTTTCTGTATACAATCACGGTAAATTATTATTATTATTTTTTAAAAATTAGTTTAGTAATAACATTTGACCTGGACTACCACATAAATAAGTTTGTAACATGCCTAGAAATGTTCAAATTCCCTTTGTCAAGTATCATTCAAATGTTAGTACTAAGTAACTCAGATAGTTAGCTATGATACTACTTAGTAAGGTTGTAAAACCTAGACTAAGAATGTATGCAAGATATTTTAAAAATAGGAACATTAATTATTCTATTCAGAAGGGCGTCACATTGAAACTATTAGAAATAAACTAGATCACTTTTAGTACTATATATTTTATATTTATATAAAAATATATATATGAATTTATAAAGTTGGCAGGAAAAAAAAGGACAATATAAACAGATGATAATGCGATATAAACTGCCTGTAAACAGTTTTGAAAAGCTGAATCTCAATCTGTTCTATTGACAGTCACACACCACACAGCTGTGCAAGGAATGAAATAGACTTAAAATGTCACACAATGAACAATTCTATAAGAAAGAAGTACTGATAATAAATGCCAGTTTTTTTCTGCTTTGCTGGGATTAATGTTTTATATGAAATTCACCACAGAGAGAAGCAAATCCCTGTAGCTTTAGTTTCAGCAGGCAGAAACTTGTCTTTAGAGGTGACGCAAAGTAATGCAGAAGAATTACATCTTGAAGAGTGGGCTTTTAAGAAACATACACACACAAAAGGCAGGAAAAAAGTAAACACAGAAAAAACACACTTCTCCCATTCACCCTGAAGATTATAGTCTTTGGGAAGAAAGCAGGTTTTCTATGTTGAATTCCTTTCTTCTGAAAGATTTTTTTTTTTCTGTCATGCTTTTTCTCCACTGAAGAGACAAGTTATTTATGCAAAATACATATTTTTATGTCTTACCATATTTATTAATCTATATAGATTCTGTACACCTATACTACTTTCTAATTTGATCACATGAGCTGTTGTTAACTTTGTCCTCAAGCAAAGCTATTTTAAAACACTTCCTAGAAGCCTAGAATGTCAGTCCAGACATTTTCTGATTTACATTAATTTGTCAATTAAGATGTGGCAAGTGTCTACTCATCTTCTACTTATCCATTGACAGTTTTACTTTAAGTGTTCCAAAATACCTTGTAAAACATAGTTATCTTCCATTTATGAGTCAATTCTTAGTTTTTAAAAAAGATAGTATACTAGATATCTGCAAATAATTGCATTTATTGAAGATAATAGAATGATAAAAGAACTACTGCAATCATAGGACAGCTTGTAAATGTTGAGTTTTGAATGCCAATCCCTGCAACCAGAAAATGTACCTTTGGTTTGGAACAGGTCTGTGCATACCCACAACATCACTGATATATCACCAAAAAAGTGATCTCAAAGGGAGAAATAAAGAACAAGAGTTCCTCACTTATTTGTTGTGCATGAATAGGACTACCATATATGCGTACATCTGCCTTGACATGTTCTTTTCTATCCAGGCCTCCCCTTGGGATCTATAGTCTACTATCCATGTACAGACTTGTGGTGTAAGATACATATTTGAAGTTTATACTTTCCAAATGCACTAGTCATGTTGTCCACGCTTTGGCACAGACTAGATTCAAAGTTTGTGATTAGGTATGCTTATTTCTGCCCTGTAAATCTAAGAGGAAAAGACAAGAGGTCTGTATATGAGGCAGTACTGGAAGACACTAATAATTACTCAATGGTTTACATTAGAAGAGTTCACACTTGAAGTACCAGGCAAGTGCAAAAATTGGTAGAAACCCACTTTTTTTCAAATTTATTTTTAGGTGCTTCAGCCCTTGCCATCCTGTCCAGAATCTGAGTTCAGGATTTCATATCTTGATGGAAAAATAGAAAAGAGGAATAGACATTGATCAGATTAGAAGAAAACGTTGAAATATTAGTGAAAGTAGAGTAGCAGACATTTTCATAATGCTCATGCTGTTTGTCACTCTGGCTAATATTGGCACACCAGGAAGAAGAGACTGTTTGTTCTTTCTGAAGTGTCTTTCATAAAAATAGGTGAGGAGTCAGGCAAATTGTCAGCATTCCTTCATGAGCAAATTAATATTCTCATATTGCGTTAAACAGAGGGGAGTATATGAAGTTAATTACTGATCAGCAGGTGACCAGTAAAACATTTAAAGTTTTCTTTGCCAAATTATACGTTGTAATGTCCTGCAGAGCAGAGAAAAACTCATTCATATTTTCAGTGAAACGCTTAGAAATCTTCAGCTGAAGTAAGCTGCACGGATTTGCTAACTGTTCCTGTTTCAAAATGAAAGGTCATACAAGTAATAAAGCTAATAAACAAGAAAAGCTTACCTACTGAATTTTAAAAAGGGCCTTGTTAGTCATTCAAATACCCCTCTGAAACAATCTTCAGATATGAAGTCTTTTCTTTTTTAACAGATAAAGCTCTGTGAGAGTTTTTTTGCACAAGTCCTCTTACCCAATTACAGGGAGATCTGGAGATCCCTGTGGGAAACTGGAGTCTAGCTCTACAGTGTCATTTGTAGATTTGGGGTCATGGACTGAAAAAAACAAAGCACCAAAAAGTGGAGTCTGTGCAATGTGAAAAATTTATAGTAAAATAAAAAAAAGATGACAACATTTACAAAAGCTGAATGTTTTCTCTAATTCTGTACAGGACATTTTGCCACAAATTGCCACTTTTGAAAAAAATAATGTTGTAGGGTTTTTAGTTTGGGGTATATTTTCATACTGTAGAAACATATCACAATGTGCAGACATAATAGAAAGTGGTAAAAAAGAATACATTAAGAAAAAAGTAGAAAGCAGAAAGGTCAGGAAGAGTGGCAGTATCAAAAGCAATAAGCTTTATTGAGCTGTAGCACATAAGCAATAAATTTATTTTTTACTTCCTCTTACTCCCTTTTTTAAAAAAAGGTTTGTAACTGTTAAAGAAATGAGTAGGAATTTTCTTGGTGTTGAAGATGTTGGAACTTCATTGCAATAAAGGCATTAATGAGCAGTCTTATTCCTAATCCCAAACTGTGATATTAAAGATAACTGGTAGGGCAGGTGAACAGTTCTATGCTACAACTCTGTACAATTTATTTTTCTTTTTGTCTAGTACTTTGTAGCAGAACATTGTCATCAAGACTGGGAAGTTGCTGGGGAGGCAATTCAGCGGTCCACATTTAGGGTGGTGGGTGGTGGTGGGGTGGGGGTTAGAATACAGATTCACTCATTACTTTTTGCCCCTATCAAAATACGCCAGTTTTTAGGGTTGACTAAGTCTGTAAAGTTGTGTGCAGCTTAGGAATTCAGTGTTCTAATGGGATCTGTTGTTTCATGACTGCGTGAAATCTAAGTAACTCATGCTTGTTTATCTCTTAAAGGAATCTCATATACCTCATTCAAAAAAGGGTTAGAAAATTTACATATAATTGCATGAGGTAGACTTGCAGAAGAAGGGGTATCTGATCTGCTGACGTATTTAATGGCTATGTTACACAGTAAGCTATGATATACTGTCTTTGTCACTCTAGGGAAGCCTAAGTAGAACCTTCTACTTGCTAAGCCATTATTTCATCTTTACATTGTCACAAACATGGCTCTTTCCTTGTATTTGGAAATGTTGGACTCAGATAGTAATGGAATGTTGAATTACTTAAAATTAAATACACAAAATTAATTTTTCCCTTAGTACAATGTGGAAACTTACTAGAGGAAAACATTATGACCTTCATTGTGTATGATAACTCGCTAGTTGGACCAGGAGCTGTAGCATAAAAGTTTCTGGTCATGGAATAACTGGTGGGAAAGAACCTCAGGAGGTCTGTAGTCCAAACTCTTACTCAAAGCAGGATCAGCTATGGGATCAGATCTCAGTGTTTAGGGTTTCACCTAGCAGATGTTTGCACAGCTATCTAAATGATCTAAGAACTCTCTAAACGTTGGAGTTGTTTTTCCAATGATGTCTCTGTGCTTTCAGATCTCTGTGCTCCTCATGAAGTCACGACTCTGAACACTGGGATTTCAAGAGTCAACTTGTGCAAATCCTTTTCTAAATTCTGCTGTTCTAGGATTTACACATGAGTGAGCTTCAAGTTTCCACTTGTTTTTAGTATGATAAGTAGAGTTCAAAGAAGGGCAGAGGGACTGGTTGAATATGAGCTGAATTTCCCTGAATCAAAATTTTAGTATGGGGTGATGAGAAAAATCTATGAACTGTAGGGCAAGTAGTGCCTCTCTCTATTCAAAGGGGATAAGTTTATGTATGCCTTGAACATTATGCCTCATATCAAGAACAATACCCCTAACTGTTAATTGCTGGCAAGGAGTTTGTTTCTTTGTGTTTAGTGGTACCTAAGCAGAAGTCTAGTGTTACTAGATATCACTTATGAGGATGAACAAATGTCGACATTTTGGTAAGCTGCATTTTCCATTTTCTGGGAATTTTTAATGTCTTGATCTCAGCATCCTTGGAGGCTGATGATGGCATAGGCTTACTTGCATTGTCTTCACCTGTCATTAAAGAGTTTAACATTCATATTCAGTAGAGGAGTTGCTTCTTAGCACATGTTCATACAGCATCTAACACAATGGGATACTTGATTTTACTTAAAGCCATTAGGCCTGCCACAAAGCAAATAATTGCAGGTTTATGCTACCACATAAAACCTTATACAGAAATTGAACTGGCAATGAAAATATGAGAAATACTAATGTAAATAACCTATATATAAGGTTTAAATAAGTACATTTACATTGGAATTAAAATCAAATCAATAATACTATTCACTACCTACATAAAAACTTCCTTTTGATGTCAAAAGGTCATAAACAGATTGCATATTGATTTTAATACAATTTAGATGCAGTCTTTTCAGGATATGACTTACCATAAATTTAATCATCTGGTGCAAGTGCAATAAAACTTCTGCCTGTAAATACTATCATACTGTTATAAAATTCTGGATTACAGTATATTCCTTATAAATAGCTTATTTTCATTCCTTGAAACGTTTTACAATTATTTTTTTTTGGTACATGACCTCTTACAAAAAAGTCTTACAATATTTCATATGCATGATATCAAATGGGCATTGTTACAGGAAAGTTTTCATAAAGATTTGTAACATTTTAATGAAGTATTTTATTTCTACTGAGAACTACACTGTTGATCTTTTGTTAAAAACCTAATGTTGTAGTGCAATATTCTATTAATTATGAGATTCTTTCTGTGCTTTTCATTTTTGTCAAAGTAACATTGTTTATTCTTGGATTGTGATCATGATTTGAGAAACAGTATGCTGCCAGAGAATTGAACTGAATGTACTTAAGGACCAGTCTCTAGCACTGAGAAATTTTTTACAGTGAGGGTGGTGAAACACTGGAACAGATTGCCCGCAGAAGTTGTGGATGTCCCATCACTGGAAGTGTTCAAAGTCAGGTTGGATAGGGCTTTGTGCAACCTGATCTAGTGAAAGATGACAGAGAGGTTGGACGAGATGATCTTTGAAGGTCCCTTTCAACCCAAACCATCCTATGATTCTACAATCCTGTGTACATGACCAGAAAGATATGCCCTAAAGGTCCTTAAATTCTGTCAAAACTCCCTGCAAATCTGACCAGACCCATGGTGTCCACATTTATACTGAGTAGTATCCATGAATTCTCTCTGCTACTACTTTGTAACTATATCAGGTTTCATGTGTTGACTGCAAAAACATTATATTATGTTATCACAAAATCTTCTGCCTTGTGCTGCACCCAATAGATGAATTTCCACAAAAGTCACCTGGTCATGCCCCCTTCTGCATAAGTTGCTTTTCAGAAGTCAGTTGAAGAGGAAGTACTTTATTATTGTAACATGTATCTACTTTACACTAAGATTGGAGTCAGTTGAATCACCTTTGTCTTTCCCTTTATTCCTGTCCCTTGCAATTAAATTTAAACTTGTTTACATTCTTGTAAATAAGAGTAAATAGACATCCATAGTATTTAGAGGGGGAGGGGGAAAGAAGATGAAGCTTTCAGTATTTACGAGTGTAGGTAAGTGTACTGCAAAGCAGCCGAGAGCTGCTTTGGACCTTTTCTTAAACAAACTTTAAAAAGTAGAATAATGTAGAAATTCCATTTGATTTTTTTTCAAATTATGCCTGAATTTATTCTGGCTTCTCACCATGAATTCAATTTTCAACATGTCTTGAAGGCTTGAAGGTAAACTTGTAAGCAAATGGAAGGAAATATTCTGAAAGAAAATTCTTTCTTTTGAAGTTACTTTGCAACCAATTCACTTGAAGATCAAGTGGTTAAACAAATAGTGCATAAAACTGGTAATGATAGGAGTGGCATTAAAGAAAACCATTGTAGTAAAAGCTTGACTTGAAGACTTTAAAGCCAACAAAAGTATTTATAGTGGGAATTCTGGAAAGTTAATGGCTAGTTGCTGTAAATTGAATACATCAACAGTACTAGTTATGCCTGTATTCTAGAGAGATAAGCAATAGGTAGAAGTATTTCTGCTATTTTTTTCAGGGAAAAAAAAAAAAAAGAAAAAAATGTTGCACAGAATTTGTTCCTTCTCTCATTTTCACGTTTCTATTATTTTATATGAATTACTGACTAGAACTTTAACAATTCCACATCTGTACTTTTATGACAAAATAAGCTCAAAGAAACCATGTAAGATATACATTTTGCATTTCTTTGCATTAAGAAATGTTCCCTCTTTCTCATAAAGATGAAGACATTTATAGCAAATATTCCAAAGGAAGTTATGGAAAAGGTGAGCTTTCTCCTCTGCTTGAAATGACTTCAGATGTGCAAGATGCAATTTGGTACTTCTGCAATAAAACAATCTGAGAAGGCAAAGGCCTTAACAAAGTGGAAAAATATTTGCTTGACAGTTTATGAATTGCAGTGCAGACACACTTAGAAAAATATAGCTTCTTTAAAAAACTGTGACTAATCAGGACAAATGGGCCTCACTTCTACTAGTAGATTTTATAATAAGAAAAGTGATGTATAAGTTACATTTGTTGATTATAGTTATATAGTTTATCAACTGCAAACTGAACAATAAGAATCTAGAATCTAACAATCAGATGAACACATGTGCTTTTCGACCAAAGTATTTTTGGAAAGGCTTTATAAAGTCCTTGGTTTAAAAAACAAACAAAGCCACAAAAGAGGGAAATTATCAGTTTCAGCTGATATTATTTCTGAGCGCACACATTGTTTTTATGTTTAAAAGTGCTCTGGAAACAAGCTGTTGCTGCGGTCTACAAGGAAGTCTAAATTTAACATTGTGGTGCTATCACTATGCTAATTGATACCACTGAATAATTCAACTTCAATAATAATAATTCGCCTTATTATTACTGGAGTTTTGTCTTGAATTTCTACATTAAATATGGTAGTAATTTACTTCTAACATCTAAGGTAAGCTTTCTTCCTTCCTCCTCCTTAAGAAGATGAAAAGCAGAAAAATCTGTGAGTTGACAATATTCATTATGCCTGAAGAGGAGGAAGATCTGTTGGAGTGTCAGAAGTGAATTAGGCCAGTAAGTGGAAGATTTTTTGGTGGTTCATTATCTTCTCTCATATAGTATCTGGCAAGATTTCCGGAATTGGAACGATCGAAGTCCGTTGGGCTGGGACTTTTAATACAGGTGACTAAATGTGAAAAAGCAAAAGGTGTTAACTAAGTAGCCTTTTTTTTTTTAAAAAAAAAAAAAGCAAGCTGTTTTGATTGTATCTATTATTCTTTCCCAACTATTTGTTAGCTACTCATTTAAGAATGCATAAATTTAAACTGTCGCCTGGCTTTTGGAAGATTTCTTTCTTTTTTTACATTTGTGTTTTGGGTTTTTTTTCTGGTTGTTTTGGGGTTTTTTGTTTGTTTGTTTGTTTGTTTGTTTTTTCCCTAGCTAGCTGTGAACAACATGTCATTTAAATTCAATTACAAATTTTCATAGACTATGCAGGCAGACCATGGTATGTATATGTTTATTATTGATCCTTTAGACAATATCCTACAGTCTCGTTTCTCCATACTTACTTGAGTGTAAAGGCAATATAGAATAGGCAATGTTTTAAAAACATTGGGTTTTATTCCTCTATTAATGGCTATTAATTATTTTAAAATAAAACCTCTATTTTATATATATAATTATATAAATATATATCAGTGATATATAAATCATCAATAATTATATCAGTGATATTATTTTGTGGATTTTAACAGAGTGAATCATTAACTTTAAGGATTTTACATAATCTGAGGTTATTTTTTTTTTTGCAGGATTTGTTTACTGACAGAGAAAACTCACTTTAATGTAGCACTTTAAAACTACTTTAAAGTAGAATTAAGTAGAGAATTATCGGTCTCATGTATAAGAGGAAAAGTATACACCATATATATAAGTATTCATTCCTTTAAATTAAACTAGGAAGACTATATTCTTTCACAAAGAAATGCTGCAAAAAAGAATTCTACATGAAAAATGTTAGGTTTTTAGTTTTCTAGTTTCACTTTAAATTGGTATGTGCTTGGACAATACTGGTCTAGTATAAGAATTTAAATAGAACATAATAGGCCTGAGTAATCTTAAAACTTTTGGATTTCAACAAAATGCTTGTTACAGAAGACAATGCAGACATTTTTTGTCCTGCAAAAATGATGGCAATGAGTTAAAGACACAACTGGAAACATTGCTGATTAGACCATGGATAATTCTGTAGAAAAAAATAATAATTATGCATTAGTTTAATAAAGATTTAGTAATGCAAAACAGGGCAGTAAAAGAGCAAGTGTAAACCATAGTAAAAAGCACAGTGAATAAGGATGATCCATCAAACTTATTATTTTTAAACCAATTAGCTTCTATGGAATTATGTAATTAATCTTTTAGGAGAAAGAAGAAATAGCTGCATTTCCCCCAAATCCAGAGAGCTATAAATTTCTCATTGGCTCTAGTTCAGTTCAAGGATTCATTGCAACCTGATAGGAATTAAAAGGATTAGTGCAAAGCGAGCCAGCCTTCTGTCTTCTCCTTTTGGTATCTTTCCCTAAAAGTTAATGTGATTGAGACTTCATAAGACATGAAACATACCTAATTAAAGAGGAGTGTTATAACAGCCAGCTGTTATCAACACCTCAGTTGCTCAATATTATAAGAAACTGTGTGCTCATGAGAACTCTAGCTGGGCTGCCATTGCCTTTTCAGCTGATGTTAGCTGGAGACCTAAGTTAAAGCATAAGAAAGAAATCGGGCCACAGCACACTTTAAACAGTGGTAGAGAAGGCTCATTTGGTCTTCAGCTGCAGTATTGATGAAGGAGACCTAGGAAAAAAAAATATATAGAGTATGTATGTGTGTATAAACAACATTACTGTTTCCCAGATCTGGGGTGGGTGAGGCTATACATTAAAATTTTATTGTTTTTTTATAAAAAAATAATAAAAATACAATTAGCATTTAGTAAGCTCTAGTGAGTTTTGGTGCGTTAGCAGCTTTGGTAACTGATGTAAATAGAAAGATGCTTGGATGATTTACTACTGATTTAGGAGGTGACTGGATTGTTAATGAGGTATTAAACTTTGCAGTGTGAGATAACTTAGGTCAGGTTAATAAAGTTGCTTTGACACCTACTTTTGATAAGATTCTTTATAAGGATGTCACTTTGACTTTAAAATATCTCGTGTATTTGTAAAGCTGTGTTAGCCTTAAATCCATTCTGACACTACAATATAAATACAAATGGGGTTATGCTGAATCAGTAAAACATTGTTCTTTAGATTTATTTTTCAACAAATATTTTAACTGACATATTAATGCCCAATATCTGTCATGTTTGTCATGCAGGAAACACAAACATGACAGAACTTCTTTGTTCTATTGTTCATCATGACTTTGTATTTTAGCAGTAAAGATAGTTGACTTAGATTTTTCTTCTGGTTTATGTAAATTTTATTTAAGCTTTTGTAGGGATGAAATAAAAAATAATTAAAAACTAGCTCTGTTCACTGAAAATTGAGAGGGAACCTAATTTATCAGATCTGATTTTATAGTAACTTTTTTACTGACAATAAATAACTCCATCAAAGTTAACATGTTTACCTGTATGTTTTTTAGTTCCAGAAGCTTCCACTAGTTAGTAGAGACAACAGTCCTTTTCCTAAGAAATGTGCATTAGTTAGGCGGCAAAAGACATATAGGATGGGTCACTTAACTGAAAAAAGCTAGCAACAACACTACTGACAAAGCAACATTAACAATAAAATTGAGACAGAATTCAAATTATTAATGTGTGTACTCAACACCTTTTCTTCCACCTTTGCTATCAGTAACTTTGCTGTTCCTTCATTATAATTACTCAGTAAACTTACTATGTTCCTTCTGTCCCAAACCATTTTTGCTAATTAAAGAATTCCATAACTTGATCTGAGACCTACAGGAAAACTAATTTTGGAGTATAGCAGGCTCAGCTCTATGAATTTGAAGCTAGGGTATATGGAGGAAGATTCAAACCAAGAAAATGAGACATCAGACTTTGTTCCTTAAAAGAAGGGACTAAACAGTACAACAGCATGGCTGAGGCTACTAAAACAACAGCAAAAGAAGTATACTAACAGCCAGCTATATTTCCCTCCTAGTTCCATAGTGTTTCTCCAGGTTATTTGTTCTTCCAGTAATTCCATTGGAAACCTGAAGGACACTGGGAGCTGAATTAACCAATAAATTCTATAAAAGTCACTCTATTTTAGCCATACATTTTTAGCATTTAAACTTCAGTGCGAGTGTACATTGCTTTTAACCTATAAGTGCCACATATGTGCTCTCCACCTTTCTTCTATTACATGTATTTTCAGAACCTTGTTAATATCTTTTGCATCTTTTCTAGTCCTAATGTCTTCCCTTTTCTGCTGAAAGGGAATTTGATATGTCCCATCATGGCAGAAGACTGAAAGAACAGGCTGATAGCGCTCCTTGGGACAGGGTATTCTTTTTGCTTTCTACACTTTCATTTTTGCAAAATCACCTGATAAATGATTGACTGTGAATGCTACACCACCCTTTGCAGCTGGACTAGCTTCTTCCCTCCTTCATCTTCCAGCTGAAGTAAAGGTCAAGCACAATGGGAGACATAGCCTTTACTTGGGAGGGAGGGGAGGGAAATAAATGGAAAGAACTGTCACCTAGTGGGCAAATAGTGGCAAAGAAGGAAAAAAGAATTAGGTGAAAGGTAGATGAGTGATTTAATGTCATTGAGATGCAGATAGGATAACAAGAAAGGCAACAGCATGAAATGTATAGCTGGGATGATAAAAGAGAATTGGCAACTTTCAATTGCATATGGTGCAGTGAAAAAAACACTAAAAAAATATAGAGCAGCTTTAGATTCCTCCAGCTGGTCTCTGTACTCTGTGATTTATACTTTAATCGTGTTAAATGGGTGGGAGAAAGGGAAGTTCTGTGCTTATTTTGTGTCTCTCCATTTAATTGATTTTTTGTTTCCCTCCTGACAGTGTGATAGACAGGGTCTTAGACTTGCCATGTGCCTTGTGTCTCACACAGCAGAGTACGTTAGCTCTTTTGAGTTAGTTTGCACTTATAGTTTGCCAGGGAGGCTGGACTTTCATCTTTTGCCCCAAAGCTCTTTTTAGTCTCTCCTTAAGTAAGAGACTGTTTAGCCCAGAGGTCCTCAAACTACGGCCTGCGGGCTGGATACGGCCCCCCAGGGTCCTCAATCCGACCCCCGGTATTTACAGAACCCCCCTGCCCCACGCCCCCACCCCCACCCCCCACCCCCGCTGGGGGTTGGGGGGGAAACCAAGCAGCCGCAGATGACTGCCTGCCACTTCATCCGCATGCTGGCCCCCTGTTTAAAAAGTTTGAGGACCCCTGGTTTAGCCATTTACTTACTTAGTGGAAAGGTTATTTACCTTCCATAACAACATAGATACCTTTTTTATACTAAGAATCATCTCCATGCATTTGTCCAGTAAATAAGTCTTGGCTATAAGGTGTAAAGCTCCTGCCCATACAGTTTTGGTGACTACATAAAAGTCTTCCATGCATAATGCTGTCTTCCACTGGGTCATATGTAGTAGATGGAGTTGATTAAAGTCTCAAGGCTGAGGCCAACCATGACAGTTAATAACTTCCTTGAGGTGACAGTTAATAACTCCTCTGAGGTGACGAAAAGTCAATTTCTTTCTCATAGTCACTCTGCAAGAGATTGCCTTTGTTTCAGGTCTACAATAGGTTCATGGTAGTTGACTACGGTGACGAAGACGTGCCAATAATAAGAAATATTTAATACTGTTTAAATGTCCATATTGTAATGTTCTTCTCAGACAGATGTGGCATTTTTATACAAAGGGAAGAAAGGCACAGCAGTATTTAGATAATAACATTATCCAGGGTGTCAGAAATAATTTTGGGGACCTAATAGTGTCACATGAGGATTTCAATAACTTGGTCAACCAGCCACAGGGCGTGTAACTCAAAACCAACCAACCAAACCCCCAAAAAGACCAACACCCCACCCCACCCCCCCAACAACAAATTGCTAACTATATGAGCACTATGTTGCTCATATATAACTATATGAGTATGTTTAGTGCATGTTGCTGAGAGGATAAAAAGAGTATTATCATAGACAGTGTGGGTTGGAACCCACATTTAAGGATCATTTTATTCAACCCCCCTGCCATGGACAGGGATATCTTTTAGTAGATCAGGTTGCTCAAAGCCCCATCCAAGTTGGCCTTGAACACTTCCAGTGATGGGGTATCCACAGCTTCCCTGGGCAACCTGTTCCGGTGTCTTACCATACTCATCATAAAAAAAAAATAAAAAATTCTTCCTTATCTCCAATCTAAATCTACCCTCTTCTAGTTTTAAACCATTATCTCTTGACCTGTCACTACAGACCTTAGTAAAAAGTCTTTCTCAATCTTATAAGTCTCCTTCAAGTTTTGAAAGGTTGCAATCAGGTCTTCTCAGAGCTTTCTCTACTCCAGGCTGAAAAACCCCAACTCTCTGTCTTTCTTCACAGCGCAGACACTCCAGCCTTCTGATCATTTTTGTAGCCCTCCTCTGGACCTGCCCTAACAGGTCAATGTCTTTTTTTTTGTGCTGGGTACCTTAGAACTGGATATAATGTTCCAAGTAGGCTCTCACAAGAACAGAGTAAAGGGGGAGAATCACCCCTATTGACTTTCTGGCCACGCTTTTGATTCTTTTGGCTTTCTGGGCTGCAAGTGCACGTTGCCAGCTCATGTCCAGCTTTTCATCCACCAGTATCCCCAAGTCCTTCTTCTAAGGGCTGCTTTCAGTCCATTCACGCCCAATCTACATTGATACTATGGACTGCCCTGACACAGGTGCAGGACCTTGTACATGGCCTTGTTGTACTTCCTGAGGTTCACATGAACCCACTCCTCAAGCCTGTCAAGGTCCCTCTGGATGGCATCCTGTCCCTCTGGAATGATTAACTGCACTGCTCAGCTTGAAGTCATCCTCAGAATTGTGGAGGGTGCACTTAATCCCACTGTGTATGTTACTGACAAGGATATTATATAGTATTGGATCCCTGAGAGACACCATTCACTTCTGGTTTCCACTTGGACATTGAGCCATTGATTGTAAGTGTTTGGACACGGCCATCCAGCCAATTCCTTATCCAACAGCCCATCCATCAAACCCATATCTCTCAATTTAGTGGCAAGAATGTTGTGGGGGCTGATATCAAAGTCCTTGGAGAGGTTCAGGTAGATGACATCTGTACCTCTTCCCTTGTCTACTGATGCATTCAGTCCATCATAGAAAGCCACTAATGCCACTATTATTTGGTGGTAATAGTTCACCTAGGCACTATTTACCTTATGTAATTATATTTACTACACTAAAAATATAAAAGACATCTTCAAGTTTCTATTACAATGATATATTTTAAGCTTAAAGTGATAATATCAGAAATGTTTGCATGACTTTAGCATTACTTTCAGAAGTTTTATAAATTTGATGTTTAGACAGTTTCAATCAGAAAGCTAACAATGTTTTTATTTCTAGTCCCGTTGAGAAGACAAAGTTTAGTTCTCTTTGGGTTAGTAAAACATAAATATTGCTTAACAAGTTTTCTATGCAATAGTTGAACTCCCTGCATTGTCCAGTTATTTTTGTTGGTCTTCTCTTAAGCAAACAGTTGAATGTTTTGGGATACCGTTTTATAATCAGTGCTAAAAATGTTCAGTTACTAAAATTTATATTCCAGAAATCCTAATATACAAAGTTAAAGTATTTATAAATCCAGATGAAATTCTTTTATATCTGTCTGTGCTTTCTAATACTGTGTAAAGCATTCTTCATGTTCTGGTCTGTCTGTAGAAGGGCAGCCACAAATTTTGCTGAACAAATAAAGACAATTACTTAGAAAATGTTCTGGAAACTGAATCTCAGTTATGAAACAGGTGGTAAAGGAAATGGCCGAAGAAGCAAATGAACAGTCTGGTGATCATTCTTGGATAAACATCAGGGGACGGGGGTTGGACTTCCTGTTGATGTACAAAGGCTTCTTTAGAGTTTGGTTTTGTTTTTTTTTTTTTTTCCATTTCATATTTGTGAACTGTAGATGTGCTAATATTTCCTCATAGAAAGTCTTACAATGTAATACCAGACAGAATACAGTGATCTCACTGATCTGCAAAACACATAGTATGCGATTCTTCTAAATGTCTGCATATGCTTCAGTAATTTCAGTAAAATGAATCTTCAAAAATATCCAGTCTGGATTTTAAAAATGTCAACATGGCATAATCTTTCATAAATTCCAAAGTAAATTCTAATAAGTGTGTCATATGTACCCAAACCTTTATGATAATTCCCATACATTTTTTTATTTCAGCATAGTATTCTTTAAGCCTGTTTGCCTGCATAAAAAACACAAAGTGATTCTAACATACTCCTATATTTGTTATCTATATCACAAGTGTAATATCAAACCTTTATTATTCATTTTAATGTAGTCAAACTTACTAACAAAAGTAAAAAAACTGCAATGATTCTCTGAAATCTATGTACTGAAAGAATTTTAACCAGGTCAACTAATTGGTTTCAAGGTTTACTAATCACTGGTTTTTTTTAATTCTCTTGATATATGGTAAATCATGTAGTACCAAGACAGAGTCTGAAAAGCATTGTCTGGAAAGATGGAAGCCTAAGTCATATTGCTCTTACCTGTTTAACCAATAATAATTTGTTGGGGGTTTTACCCTAATTTCAAATTAAGTTAATCTGACAAGTGTAGACTTAGTTAAATGACATTAACTGCATCCTTCTTCAGTTCTCAACTAAGGATTTGTGCCAGACTGACATATCGTAACTGTTCAGAAATATTATTTACCCCTTTCAAAAAGACAGCACTATACTGGGTGGTGGTGGTGGTGTTATCTTCTTTTTTCTTCCTTCCCACCCCCCCATCCCTCTCATACTACTTCAGGTATCTACTGTTACAGAAAACTACAATAATGGTCCATGACAATGTTATATGCAGTTAACCATGTGGACTAACCTGAAAAATTTGGTTAAGGGATTACTCTTTCTCCAGCTAAGAAGTTGCCTTATCAATTTATACTACTTATTGTCAGAAAGTTAAAGAAAGCAAGTGGAGTAAATAAAATATGTAGAACTGAAAAAGACTGTGCAACAATGTTATGTTGTTTCAATGCAGGAAAGCAATTTTTTCAATAAGATTGAGGACTGAGCTCATCAGAGGAAGAAACAGAGTCATCATTAATCCTGATTTGATATCTTGATATTAAACTTGATTTTGATTTAATATTTACCACTTAAAGTTTTAAAAATATTTTAAATTTACCACTTTAAAGTGGTAAATAAGCTGTTCCTTAAATAATTCACTGTGCATCAATACATCAATAAACCTGTTGATTTTTCCAGTAATTATTTATACTTCACTATTGTTAATAGCTGCTGCACTAATTATTAAAATATTTATAATTCATAAAAGTGTCACAATTCTTGTATTGTGGTACAAATGACCTGTTTGTGCAGACTTTGCTTTCTCAGTTGATCAGTCCATCTGTTAAAATAACACTAATTTTTATACACAATGTGTAAGGCAAGGCAGAGGTTACTAGAATTTTGTCAATGAGTCATGCTCTCTCATACCCCCAGGTCCTTAACAAAAGCACTAGCAATATGGTATATAGCAAAGCAATCTGCAATGACTTAAGATATTGGCTTCATCACTGGCTCTCAGAAAGTTTATTCTACTTGACTGAAAATGAATATCATTAGATTCAAGCCTCAGTATTTTCTTCCAGGTGGCATGGACAGCTGGTATTTGCAGTGATTAAGAATCTTCTGACCTGTGGTTAGGACAGGCTGCAGAAATGTTTTTAGTTTGGCTACTCCATTATTAGTGAATGCTTTGAACTGATACTTCACTTGTTAACAAAGATGACTCCTTTTTCAACAGTGCTATCGATTATGTTAATTTATCTAATGTATCTGCTATTACACTGATATTCAATGTCAGTAACTAAAGTGCTGTTGGAAACCAAAAATATTCTTAGCCACCTACTTACTTACTATATATGGGTTAAGTGGGGAGAAAAAGCAGCTTCAAAAAACAGATTGGTTGTGTAATCAAAGCAGAAAGAAGCAAAAGCTAAAAAGAGTGGTCTAACTCTTTCTAACTGTAGAGGACTATTTTTGAATAAAATACATCGTATGAGTGTAGTAATTGACACTACTGTAAGTTCCAAAAGATGTAACCAAATATTCTGTAGCAGTTTGAACATTTAATACTGCTATTCAGTTCCACTCATAAGGAAGAAACTTCTATCTCCAACAACAGTAATGATGATTAAACCTATAGAAATCATGTTTTGTAGAACTTCTGATAGAACACAAAATCTATCTTGACATATTTTCAATGTGCATTGACTGAACTCTTCTTTTTAAACAACATGTAATGATTATTAACTATGATGTAGTAGTTGAACTGCTTTGCCATTTTTGCAGAAGTAAAAACTCAATTGGCACTGGTCACATGATTAGATTAAATGTATCTAATAACTGTGTCAAAGGTGTCTGATACTGTATAAGAAAATGTGTTCAGTTGCTTAGACCTTTGTCAAACATTATTTATAATTATCTGTTAGATGCTTCTCTTAAAGAAATCTTTTTGTATGCATAGTATTTGCTCTTTATCAGTAAACTTCAGCCATATGTGAAAGAAAAGCTGAGAAAAGGTGCTTTTTGTCAATATTATAAACTTTCAGAATTTTCCACTGAATGGTGCTAACATCTATGTCCTTTGGGGCATGGAATTATCCTTTGTGACAGATTTGGCTTGTAGACATCTATGGAAATGTCTGACCATACGGTGCCAAGTTCTACTTTTTGAACAATTCCAATCTGCATACTTCAGCAGTAGTTTCTTAGTGTTGTATATTCCTTTAAGACCCTGTCCATGCCTCATGCACACCAGATCCTGACCTGAGTGAGATCCAGCTACCAGAAGAAATATTGTTTCTGTATTTGATACTAAGAATTATTGAAATACGAAGCTTTAAGAACTAAATTTAAGGTGTACTGGAGCTGGGGATGTTTTTTTTTATTCTTGACTTATATGGGCCACAAAAAAATGAAATAAAGAACCTTCATTCAGAGACTTTGGAAATGTCTGATTAACTTGTGCCTGCATACTACAAGGAATTTGACAGAACTTTGGGAATTTTCTGGACAAAAGACTAATAGGTGAGCAAGTGTGTTTGGGCCTGTAGGACATGGGAAGAACTATTTATTGACTTGGCCAGAAGTACAGGGAATGTGGGGCTGGGCGTTATGAAGGAACCGGAAATCAGTTGCCAAGAAAGCAGAAAGTGTGTCCAACACTTTTTTTGTCTCTTTTTGCTCTTATGTCCTGGTTTTCTCTTGGTCGTACTGCATGAATGCATACTAATTGCTCACTTCTCAAGAAAATTCACTAGTTCCTTCCCAGACACAAGGGGGATATCTTTGTTTTAGGATCTACTCTGAACACTATGTCAGAATTATGCTGTGACAAGTTTAGTCTTCCAACATAATTCCAGCTTGTCCTGCACTCTAAAATATATCCATGTGTCCTTAAGTTTTGCTTGAGAACATGAAAAAAATACCCAGAGCCATGCTAAAAAAGAACATGCAGCATCATAGCTGCACTACTATTCAGGTCCTCCAGATTGAAAATCCACAATTATTTTTAAAAAACAAGACCATAAGGGTAGCACATAAGACAAAGAGTATCTGACTGTATCTGAGCAGCTGATTGCTGTGTACGATGAAAGTTCTAGTCAGCCCAAGCTGTTCTGAACCTGAACCAGCTTGCAATGACTAAACTGAACATTCTGCTGTGCAGTCCTCAGATACATAGTATAAGAGCCAGCTGATGAGCTGGGTTATGGAGAAAGCAAGGACAATGTCTGGATTTTGGCAAGCAGGAAGATCAGACAATCCAGAACCCAAAGGAGTTCTTTCCCAGAATACTAGGTTTCAATCATCTGTTACTAGTAGGTATTTATACAGAACTTCTTTACTTTCCTGACTTATAAGTCCTTGAGGCCTCACTGGTTGCACCTAAAAGTGCTGTGAGACCTGGCTGATGTCACTCTATGGCCATTCACAATTATCTTTGAAAGTTTATGGTGACTGGGAGAGGTTCCTTAAGACTGGAAGAGAGCAAATACCACTGTTATCTTCAAGAAGGGCAAGAAGGAAGATCCAGTGAACTACAGGCCAGTCAGCTTTACCTGTGTTCCGGGGAAGGTGATGGAGAAAATCCTCCTGGAAACCATTTCCAAAGACGTGCAGGAGAAGAAGGTGATTGGGAGTAGTCAGCATGGAATTGTCAAAGGGAAAATATGTTAGTCCAACCTGAGAACCTTCTGTCTTCTGTAATAAGGTGAGTGCCTTTGTGTAAGAGGGGAAAACAGTGACATAGTTTAGCTTCCACAGTTTACCATAGTTAAGATTTTTAACACTGTGTCTCATAACATCTTTGTAGCCAAGCCGCCAATGTAGAGTTTAGATAAATGGACAGTAAGGTAAGTTGAAAACTGGCTGAACAGCTGTCTGTAGAGGATTGTGATTGTGGCATAAAGCCTAGCTGGAGGCCAATCACTAGTGGTGTACTCCAGGTGTTCCTACTGTAACCAATACTGTTTAACAACTTAATTAATGACTTAAACACTAGGACAAATTCCATCCTTAGCAAGTTCGCAGACGGTACAAAACTGGGAGGAGCGGCTGGTACACCAGAGGGTTGTGCTGCCATTCACAGGGACCTCAAAATTCTGGAGAATTCATCTGAGATGAATCTCATAAATTTCAACAAAGGGAAGTGCAAAGTCCTGCAACTGGGGAGGAATTGCCCCAGGTACCAGTACATGCTGGAGGCCAACCAACTGTAAAGCGGCTTTGCAGAAAATGACCTTGGGTCCTGGTGGGCAACAAGCTGACCATGAGAGAGCAATGCACCTTCAGGGCAAAGAAGGCTAACAGCACCATCCTGAGTTTGGTTGCTGCGTGCTAATGGACATTGCCAGCAGGTCAAGGGAGTGATCCTTCACTCTACTTAGAATTTTTAAGGCCACAGCTGGAGTGCTGTGTCCAGTTCTGGTCTACCCAATACAAGAAAGATATGGGCTTACTGGAATGAGTTTAGCACAGGAGCACAAAAATTATTGAAGAGTCTGAAGCATCTTTCATATGAGGGAAGGTTGAGACAGTTGACACTTTTCAGCCTAGAAAATAGAAGGCTCAGGAAGACCTTATCGATGTATGGGAGGGAATCAAGAATGGGACAACCAGATGTTTCTCAGTAGTGCCTGCTGGCAGGAAAAATGGTAATGGCCAGGAATGAAATCACATGAAATTCCACTTGAACACAAGAAAACACTTTTGGGTGGGTTTTTTTTTTGTTTTGGTTTGGTTTTTGTTTTGTTTTGTTTTGTTTTTTTGTTTTTATGTGGTCAGATACTGAAGGCATATTGTCTAGAGAGTCTGTGAATGATCCATATGCGGGGATTTTAAACCCCACTGAATGTGGTCCTGTGCTCTAGCTAATGCTGTCTGAATGAGGGAGTTGGACTACATTATCTCAAGAGGTCCCTTCTGGACTAAACAACTCTGTGATTCTGTGATTCCTTCATCTATCTTTGCATCCCAGTTTGCACCAACTAGCATAGCAAAGCTTTCCAAGCTCAGAAAGTGTTGGATTTGAGATCTTTCTGCAACCATTCAGCTTCTTGTATATGTACTTTAGTTATAACCTTAAATCCATTACCATGTATCCAGTGTAAAGAATAGGCATGCTCTAGATATGAACAGAGACTATGTAATAAAACTGCTGGTTTTAGGTATTCTGCTTTGCTTATTCAGAAAGTTCTAAACAGAATGAGGAAATGCAGAGGTGGAAGACAGAAAGAACAGTCTTACAAATAGCCATTTAAATGGTGCTATATGGCAATGGGCTGTCCTTCTTTATGACACTGAAACCTATGGTTCTGTGAAGGTCATGTTGATCAAAACTTCTTATGGGTCACCAAACTATCATGTTCAGAGAGTCTTAGGATTTGAAAAGTCTGGTAGTAAAGAGCAAATGTATTCTGAGCTTTTTACTCAATAGATAAAATAGAATATATTGTCACATGATATAAAAATTCATGCCACAACAGGAACTCCAAATTAATAGGTGCGTCTGATCTTCTATGCTTTCCTGTATAGAGGAAAATGACATTCTATTTTCCAAGGGTACTGTAAAAATCAAGTGATTTGTTTGTGCCACAGTGTAATATCAGTGATAAATACTGTAGAAAAGTCTACAAACAAATTAGTTCTGCCTTCAAGGCAGAGTTTGAATAATATTCAGCAAACAAGGCATATGGCCACACAGTGAATAATGAAGATAAAGATGTTGTGTAGGAACACTACAGAGTATGAAAGGTACTCTGAATGAGGCAAGGATACTCAGAAAATTGTATGAAAGTACAACATAATTACACAATGTATATGTATAATGGGGCTAAATTAGGACAAAAGCAGTTTTCTTTCTGGTAACTCCTGACTTCTGTTTGCCTTTACACAGTAGCATTCTTAGCATAAATTTGTCAATGTTACATATGTAGAGTGTATGTGTTGCAGGATTTTTAGCACTAACTGCTGTTTGTGTCCAACATTAAAATTACAGTGTATCTGGCAATATACATTTGCTCCTTGGGCTGGTCACACATACTGCTGATTGCCTTCAGGCTAAGGCTTGTAATGAGGCAACCCCCAGCAGAGAGGTATTATCCCACTGCTCAAGTCCTGTTGTTGAGGTCATAGATGGGCATGATTGTCATGCTGATCCATGGATCCCTTTCTGAGAACTGTTGAGCACCAAAAAAAATTACAATTGAAACTCGGCAGGTACAGGATTGGGTCCACAGCAGTCTTTATCTACTTGCAAAATGGCAGTAGTTAGATAGTCACCATTTCTTCATTCATAGCCACACTGAGCTAAAATCGCTATAAAAGATAATAACTGTTTGAACTCTGGCAGCAGAGTGACTTTTTTCAATTGCTTATAGCCCTCATATTATATCGAAGAGAACCAGATCTAAGCAGTGTGCCAGAATGAAAAAACAGGCAGTTCAAATGGCAGAAGAGTGAATCTGCAGTTACAGCCAATTATTTCAGCATGCTGTCTAAGTGGCAATTAAGGCACAACTCTCATGAGCTTGGTGTCAAAACTAGTAATGGCATACTGGTTCTCATATACATTGTTTAATCTTTATAATATACCTCTTTCTTATTAGTGCTTCATTACAGTTTTTAGGTTTTCATTTGGGAAATGCATTGTTCATTTATTTAACAATTCCTCTATTGAATCACACTTTTCACTAGTACATTCGTAAGAACATGAAAGAAGCTATACTTTATCAGAAAAAAGATCTTTTGTCCCCATCAAAATTACATGGCTAGGGAATATTATAAAAGCAAGAACACAGCAACATATCTCCAGAAGACTTGTACCCACCACCATTTCTAAGCTCCCCAGAGTCACAGAGGGTTTGGGGATGGGGGAGGGGAAGAGGAAGGGGGTTTGTGGGTGGAATAGTCTATAATATAATTTCCTTCTATAAATTTGACCTCATCTGCTAAGTCTGATCTCAGAGTTGACCCTGCTTTGGGTAGGAGTTTGGACTAAAGACCTCCTGATCTCCCTTCCAGCCTGAACAGTCCTATGAGCCTGTGAACCTGCAGCAAGAAATTTCACAGCTTCATAACACTCACTGAGGACACAAAGTTATTCTGTTTTGAACCTGCCACTTCCTAGCTTTACCCATTGTATTACAGGAGACAATGAATAATCATTTGTTGTTCAATTTCTGTACATTTGATTTATTTTATAGATACCTATCATTATCTGTTCAGTCACTTATTTTTTAGACTGAATAATCTGCTCTGTTTAATCATTCTTCATGTGAAACTTTTCTACAGGTGTAATTGTCCTTGTGTAACTTTACAACATGCTTTTTCGAGATGGGAGTGGTCTGGAACAAATCTGCTGATAGCATTCAAAATGTCACTGCACTCTAGATTCATTAAGTGGCAGGATGATGCTTCCTGTGTTCTTTTATTTTTATTCATTCTAAAAAAATAATTTTCTATTTCCTTTCTTGGAAAATATGCACCTCTTCTTGTTGAATTTAATTTAGTCTTTTGTCACTCAGTATTGTGATGGTCTTCTGCAGGACTTCACAGCTAGCCCTTGTCTTTACTATCCTGAGAAATTGGGTATCAAATGGGAACATTAATCACTTCAACTCCCTTTCTCTCGCCTAATCATTTGTCAATATATTACATCTAGCTGATTCCACTAGGTTCCCTGTGAGTCTTCTCTGATCATATCCACACTATCTGCAACCTGGCCATTCTTTCCTACTCTGTATTCTCTCTTCACACCTTCTTAACCCATGTGAATATCCCTTTTCCTATCCCATAGTATTTTACTTTCTTTAAAAACATTTGATGAGAGATTTTGTTGCAAACTTTTCTTAACTATATCTGCAGGTTCATACCTGTCTATGTGGCTTGATTTTTCAGTTGAAGGGGATACCCAATCAATCAACCAACAAAAATTATAGGGCTTTTTAAGGTTGGAAACACTTAAGGCTATATTTGTTATGTGTTTGGCTGGCTACAAACAGCTGAAGAACACAACTGATAATTACAAATGTCAGGATTTTTATTTCTTTTAATTCAAAATTTCCTAAAGCTCATACTAAATATGTCTCCTGCATCACTAATATGGTATTACCTTTCTGGAATTTAGGACTACAACAGCACATGGTTTATAGCTCAAGACCTGTTATTATAGAGAAATAACAAGTATTTGTCATGGTCAAAACTGCAGTTATTCTTTCTCTACAGGGAATAAACTGAAACTTGCAATTCTCCTAACTTAATGGTGCAACTGTGGGTTGTTTAGTTACCTCAGGCTTAGGTGTAAATCATAACATTTTTTATATTAAAATGAGAAGTAGATATATGTAATATGAACTTAAATAACAGTATACTTATTATTTAATGAATTCAATGAACCTTTAGGAGATTCTTCCTTTTATTTTGTTTCAGATCTCAAGATACTCTGTACTTCATAAGGGCAGTTAAAACACTTCAGCTCCATCATTTAGTTACTCCTGTTTCACCCTTCATACACTGTATTTTTCCTCTAAAGATATTGCATGATTTGCAGTTGTGTTGGGATCTTAGTATTTGATCGAACACTTCTTAAACTTTGGAACAAAAGAAGTAGTTTAAAAATACTTTCTACTTAAATTATTATTTTTTTAGGAATAAATTTAGAATAATATTTTTATACAGACAAATTAGATATTTACAGCTACTTGATTGTGATTTCTGAGTATATATTATGAAACTGTAATTTAAAGTTAGTGTTTATAAAGTTGTAAAAGGTGTGCTTAATACATGGGCATCAAAGCATGTACAAGGAAGAAAATTACAAATCATATCTAAAAACAAATATTGGTTTTACATAGCAAGGTGCTGGCAGCAGGGGCTGCAGGGGCAGCCTCTGTGAGGTGAGGCCGGTGCTGCCTCATGCCAAACACAACCAGTTCCAGGTGGCTCCAACAGACCCACTAGCACAGGGCACAGCTGAGCCCAGCAGCCAAGATGGTGACACCTTGGGGAAAGCATATTGAAGAAAGAGTGAAAAACACTCTGCAGAAGCTGTGAGAGAGGAGTGAGAAAAATGTAAGAAAAACAGCCTTGCAGGCACCAAGGTGAGAGAAGGAGAGGAGGAGGTGCTCCAGGTGTCGGAATAGATTCCCCTGCATCCCATGGAGATGATTGTGGCGAAACAGGTTGTTCCCCTGCAGCCCATGGAGGACCATGATGGAGCAGGTACATGCACTGCAGCCTGTGAAGGAACCCATGCCAGAGCAGGTGGACATGTCCTGAAAAGAGCTGCAACCCATGTAAAGCCTATAAAGGATCAGTCTCCTGACAGAATATGTAGCAGTGTAGAGGAGCCCACAGAAGAGCAGGTTTTCTGGAAGGACCTGTGGCCCCTGGGGCATCAGTACTGGGGGAGTCTGTTCCTGATGAACTTTACCACATGGAGATGACCCATGCTGGAACAGTTCTTGATGAAATACAGCCCATAGGAAGGAACCAACCCAGAGCAGCTCATAAAGGACTGTATCCTTTGGGAAGGATCCCAAGCTTGGGCAAGGGAACAGCTTGAGGAGGAATGAGCAGCAAAGGGACTGTTGTGGACTGTTGTGGACTGATCAGGACTCCCATTCCCCATCACCCTGCACTACTGGGGGTGGGGAGGAGGCAGAAGAATTAGGAATTAATGAGTGGAGCTGAGCCTGGGATGAAAGCAGGAGTAGGGAAAAAGTGTTTGATTTTTTGTTGTTTCTCACCATATGAATAATTTTAATTCAGAATAAATTAAATTAATTTTCGACTAGTTGAGTCCATTTTGCCTATGATGGTACTTGGTAAAGGATTTCCCTATCTTTACATTGACCCCCCAAACTTTTTCATATTTTCTCCCCTGTTCTGTTGAGGAGGGGGAGTGACAGTGCAGCTCTATGGGCACCTGGAAACCAGCCAAGGTTATCCACCACAACACAATATACCCAGATTTTAAGAACTGGATAAATTTGTGCCCCAAAAAAGGCAATTTCTATTTAATTGCTCTTCTTAACCCTGAAAAACTGTCATAAAGTGTTCAAAAGATGTCTTTGTTATTCATATTATAATGATAAAAATAAGGAAGGCATGTTTACATTTGGATATGACTAATTTTTTGTCTTTTAGAAGTGGCAGTATAGTCATTTCACAACTTACACTAATAACATGCAGTCTTGCCAGTCTGGGATTTGTGGTTTTGAGGTTGTTTTTTGGAAGGGTCAGAAATTAGTTTGATTAAGTATAGCTCATCTAGATTAATTAAAAAGTCTCACACAGCCCTATTTGAAGAATTGTTAGTGTACAACTTACATTTCAAAGAACAAAGTCGTATCATCAAAGCATATATACAAAACAACCAAATGCAAAAAACCTGCCACTAGAAGTCATTTTCATGAAAAGTCCAATTTCTTTGCATTTTCACAGATCTAGATTCCAATCCTACAATGAGCTTTACTTTAAAACTCATTGAAGTTATGGGATGCCATGAAGATGCAGGATTTTGTTTTTACTTTGCATGATTCCCGGGGGGGGGCGGGGCGGGGGGGGGGGGAAGAAGTTTAAAAAATACCACATACAATAAGGAAAAAAAATGTGTTCTTGAATTCCTGCTTGGCTTGACTTTTATGACTTTTAAAAGGAGGTAGCCTGAACTAAAAGACTATACTTGGCTTTTCTGAGGGAATGAAATTATATTGCGACATGTTTGACTAAGTCAACATCAGTAGAATTAAGCCATGAAAAATAGTAAAATCCAATTGTAGGCTCTCCAACATAACACCTTTAATGCCTGGTTAATCTACAGGCCTGACTCAGTTGTGAAGTAAATTCCATTACTCAAAAATCATTTAGAAACATAGAATCACAGAGTCATTTAGGTTGGAAAAGATCTTTAAGATCCTTGAGTCCAACTGTTAACCTAGCACTGCCAAGTCCACCACTAAACCATGCCCCTAAATGCCACTTCTACGCATCTTTTAAATACCTCCAGGGATGTTGACTCCACCACTTCCCTAGGCAGCCTGTTGTAATGCTTGACCACCTTTTTGATAAAGAAATTTTTCCTAATATCCAATCTAAACCTCTCCTGTTGCAACTTGAGGCCATTTCCTCTTGTCCTATTGCTTGTTACTTGGGAGAAGAGACCCTCAATACAACCTCCTTTCAGACAGCTGTAGAGAGCTTTGAGGTTCCCCTGAGCCTCCTTTTCTCCAGGCTAAACAACCCCAGTTCCCTCAGCTGCTCTTCATAAGACTTGTGCTCCAGACCCTTCACCAGCTTCATTGCCCTTCTCTGGACACGCTCCAGCACCTCAGTGTCTGTCTTGCAGTGAGGAGCCCAAAATCAAACACAGTATTCAAGGTGCAGCCTTAAGAGTGCTGAGTGCAAGCGGGACAAACAATTCTCTTGTATGGCTGGACACACCGTTTCAGATACAAGCCAGTGGCCAGGTGTTGATCTGCTGGCTCTCCCTGTTTCTTCCCTCATCATTCCCTGCAACTGGAAGGATAGAGGAGAATGCTACTTGTGCTTCTGATCCCTTAACCAGTCATCCCAAGGCCCTGAAATCTCTCTTCGTTGCCCTTGGACTTCCTGTTACAACTTCACCGCTGCCTGCCTGAAAAATCAATAATGGATAATAATCCGAGGGCTGTACGAGGGTAGGAGGCTTTCTCGTCACATCTTTAACCTGGGCCCCAGGGAGGCAGCAGACTTCCCTAACAAGTGGGCCTGCTCTCCGTATTGGGCCTTCTGTTCCCTTCACAAGGGATTCTCCTGTGACAATGACCTGCCTTTTTGTCTTCATGGAAGCAGTTTTGATGCAGAGTGTGGGATGACTTAACCTTGGCAAGACCTTCAGGCTGTATGAACCATCGTCCTTGTTATTGCTCGGTTCCACTTGCAGAGCCTCACACCTGTTACGCACGGGCAGCGGGGCAGGTGGTGCAGTCATGGAGGAGACACACACTGGGCTGGGCAGGAACCTGTCGCCATTGCCCCCTGTCCCTTAAGGGGCTGTGTTCAGCCTGTCGTAGAGAGGATAGGGAATCCTCCCTATCATGTGTCCTGTCTCCCTGTTGGGCCTGTCTCAGGGAAGGTAGGGCATGGTTCCAGCAGTCTCCCTCTCTCCCTGGTACTCCCCAACCCACCCACCTCCTCCCAGAGCTCTGTCACTGGGCAGAGGAGTTCCTCTGCCTGGGCTCACCTCCCACAGAAGCGCTCGCTGTTGCTGGACGGTACTGGCATAACAGCAGGGCACA
Organism: Falco peregrinus; assembly: GCF_023634155.1. Classification (NCBI taxonomy): domain Eukaryota; kingdom Metazoa; phylum Chordata; class Aves; order Falconiformes; family Falconidae; genus Falco; species Falco peregrinus. Next base: position 67,585,435 of record NC_073723.1, read on the forward strand.
GCTGGCAGGTGTCACCTGGGTGGCAGCATATTCCCACTGGAGCTCTGCCTGGGCAGCTGTATCAGTCATGGTGGGTGCAGAGCTCAGAGAGGCCATGGCTTTCTTCTGGGTGGGTAACATTTCTCCCTGGTCAGGCTGGCAGGGCTTCAGCACCCTTCCTGCATGCTCCCCTGCACAAACTGCTGCACCATGGCCAGGTCGCTTGTGCTCCCCAAGGGCTTCCTTTATATGTGGGGAGGCCTGACTGCCATTCCTCCTGGCCCTGCCCGAGTCCCATCAGCCGCTGTGGCACAAGCCGGGGGCTCCTGGCACCTCTTTTGGCTCCCCTGAGGTTCCCCTGGTTCAGGAACCCCCTGTACACCATGCTGGAATGCCTCGCTGCTGATTGCGCTGGCCGCAGAGCCACTCACCTTGGTGTCTGAGTGCTAGTTTTGCTTACACCATGTTTAAAAATTTGATTAACTGAAATGTACTGCAAGGAAATAGAAAATCTGCTATTGCAGCTCAGCTAACCAACAAGTAACTCATTGACCATGAAAGCTTTGGTCTGTTGAATCACTAGCTTTCTCGTTAGAAAGGGCTGTCAGAGGACTGTAGTCTAAATTTCTACACCAATGTAAATATGATGCCTTATAAATAAAAATTTGAATTTATTTATTCTTACTTATCCAATTTGGCTTTTTTTGAGCTGTCAGACAAATGATACCACACATACGGACTACAAAAATTGATGCTCATGACTAAAGCCTGAGTTCATTATTATAGAATGTTACTCACCTGGTACCAGTTAAAAAAACCCAATGATTCAATAACAAAAATGGCAGCTGAAACCATAATTATGATGGGAATCAAGTACTTCTTGTGTACTCAAGGAGTGTATGAAATACGTTTACATTTCAAAGTGGTCAGTTTCCTATTCTTTGCTCTCAGCCACTCATTTCAATTTATTTCCTAATTTAGAAGCATACCTCAGGTGAGTTAATTATGACAAACATAATTAACATCAGTTCACAAATGCTTCTGATTACATTTAGTCAAACCTGTTTTTACAAACAGAACTGAGCCAGAGGGTTAATGGTAGCACACAGTGAATCTGTCATCATATTGCTGAATGTTGATTATACTCAAGCTTGATAGAAGATACCAGTCACAAGAGATAAGCTATTAAAGATAGATACTGTAGGATGTTCTGTAAATAGTGTTGGAAGAAATAAGTACTGTCTGGCTAGCTGAATATGATTCATGACCCTTACTCTGCCATACTTAGACTTATAAAACTGTGGTGATTTGTGACTTCTTTATCAGGGACACTCTGACTCAAACCTAAGTCTTAAGGATTAATGAACGTCCATGTCTCTCAGTGATGATGGGATATTGTCAGGAAAGGAAGCTTAAAACTGGTTTGTTTATTCCTCTGTTGGTATAGATTAGCGGAAGTATTACATTTGAATGGAATACAGCTTTACAGAGAACAACATGGCAATGTTAGAGTCAGAGGTGAGTAACTAACTCTAGTATCTACCTGTAGGAAGCTACTGACATAGCAGATTAAACAAAATATGAATACAGTGCATGGACTGAATGTATTCTAGGTGTAGCCAAGCATGAATGAAGCACACATGCTGCCTGAAGTTAACAGTGGTGGACACAGTTCTGCCTGTTACTGTCAGCAGAGGGCTGGGACACAGGCAAATCCAGAAGTAATCACCTGTTTCTTTCCATCAGGGTAGGAAAGGATAGAACTGGTATCTTACATAAAAATGATCTATCCATCATCCAGTCTTGTGTCATCACTTTGGGGAACTAAACCAAGGAAACAGTACACTGCTGACTATCAGCTAAATATAAATCTAGTCCTACGACTGTAAGTGCTATTTGAGATTAGTACTTGGCCATTTAACTTCTTTGAAACATATGGTTTCTATCCATGGAGTCAAACTTGTCTACTCTTTTCATGTAAATGTATGTCTAGGAACAGGGCATGCATGCATGTTTTCAGGGAATCATATTCATGGTAATTGACCACAATAAAAATGAGGACATTTAGCTTCATCAAGAGCAGGACGAGATTTTATTTTATGGACTCAGTTCAACATTTACTCTGTATGAACTACACGCTTACATTTAATCATTCATTTATTCATGAACAACCAGTAGATAAGACCCTTAGTCTGTGTTTCAATTAAAATAAATAAGTGACCATATAATGTGTGTCCTAGAAAACTGAAGACAAATTGCTGTTCTTCAGAAAGAAACTTTGGAGGGTAATGGAGATTACAAAGTTGTACTATTGTGTTTAGAGGATGTACTTGTACCAGGCCTCTGAAACTATGCGTACTTTCAGAAATGGATTTAATAGAATCTTTCATTGTTCTGATATATTAGTGGGCTGACACTGCAAAATGGTATCTCCTCTATTATTTGTATTCACCTTGGCAAGAATCCCATTGTGCAATTACATAGGGAAGGAATGCATATTCCATTCTGACGTTCTGCCTCCTCCAGGTATTACCTTAGAATGTGTGTGGTTAAAGCAGACTAGGCAGGTATGCAAGCTGATTGACTGGGTGAATCTAAATTAGAAGGAGAAGATATAAAAATAATAGGATAAGGTCAGAGAAAGAGACAGAATGCTATAGTGTATAGAGATTGCTATATATAAAAATGCTATATGTCTATTAAGTTCTCTCTGATGACGGCTACAATGAGCTGCAGCAGCCAATCTCACAAAAATGCTTTCTATCTGCAGCATTTCCAGAAATGTGCTTTTTCTTCTAGGCTTTGGAAGATGATATGCAAAGATTACAATTGCAACAACAGAAGTTGAGATCAGATTGCAAAACAAGAAGCAGTATTTTCGTTGGTTTCTATCTCCAGCATATGTTCATAAACCAAGAAATAGAAATTATTTAATATTCCACTTATGTGGAATTTATTGTTTTCATAAAGATGTATAAAAGGTGTGATTATTCCAGCTGCTCTATTAGGTGGAAAATGCCACCTTAATAAGGATTATTTTTCATTGTCTGCCTTCTACTGAGATAGAAAGAGTCCAGTGGAACTTGCAGGCTGTTTTGAATGCATGGATTGTAGGGACTACTCCTAGAGAAAGTTCTGTGCTATGTGACACACATCATATTTTTTTTTCCTTACTTTTTTCTGTAAGCCCTATAAAAAATGAACTCATTTTCCTTCTCTTCAGATAAAGGGCAGCAAAGCACAAGAGTGGAAATTCCTGTTTTAAGTGTTCTGTCACAGCAAAAATTTGCAGCAGAGGGCATGCCAAAGTACTTTGCTTGGCCACAGTAAAAGGGGTTGTATGCTACCTCTGAACACAGAAGTTACAGTATTTGGAGCAGCGCTGGTATAGCTGGCAACAGACAAGGAATGCGGCACAGTGAGAGAGGGAATCATGAATGCTCAAGATGAGGTTCCCAGCCAGCCATATCTTTGGATGATAGAGGAGCTGGTGTCCCAGCACAGAGCTGCAGTTAGTGTGAGAGCAGTATCTCTGTCTGAGAGCTGTCAAGAGTTCCTGAGCATCCAGGTGGCCTCAGGACAATTGGGACTTTGTGAAGAAAAATATGTATATTTTGAAAGGGAGAAAAGTGTAAGCAGGAAAAAGATCCATTTGTGAATCTTGCTATCCTCTGAATCACACAACCACCTGAGAGATAGTCAAGCTGTTTTCCCTACTCTGATGTCCTTGCATATTGAATTTTTTAATATATTTTCTTTCTAGCCACTCACAGATACAAAAGATGTTTATGTGCACACAGCCTCTTCTCTTTTTTAAAAGCCTTGCTACTCTCTTTCAGTGTTAGGCATTGTAATCCATTTTTCTGCTTCACCGTGGGTTGATATGTAAATGAAATTAAGAACAGTATTAGAGTGTAGACTTGAGCTGAAAAGTTACCCCTTATTTCCCATGTCAGCTGTTGTCTTACCATACAATCTTAGGCAAATAATTTAACTTCTTCATGCTTCAGTTCCCCAGAGATATATTGGCAATACTACACAGCTCAAATTGATTTGAAATGGAATTACATCACATCCCTCTCTCCTAATTTTCTAAATAAAATAGATGTTTCTAACCCAAAACATAATTATCCCCCACAAAAATATGACTTTTTTCTGTATGACATTCAAACTCTCACCAAAAATTACAGACCAAAGGTATTCTGAATCTGTTAGTTTAAACTTTAGTAGCGTGCTTTTCATTCACTAACTTCTTTGTATTTGGTGTCTGTTGCCACTAAACAGTAAATTATTTGGAAGGTAAGTATGTTGTGTTGCCTAGCACGTTAAAAGTACTAATCCTGGACTTTCACATACAATTATATGTATTCATAAGCCTGGTTAAAACTCATCTGGGTGGAGAGACAATATGCACTCTTGATGGTAATTTCTTGAAACCAATTTTGAAATGGCTATCTGAGGGTATGGTTTATTTGTGTATTTATTTACAAGAAGCAGTAATACTAGAGGTGTGCAGGATTTGTAGCAGGTAGATTATATTTGTGAAGACACTTTACTGAGATCGTGAGTTGAAATGTCATCTAAGAGCTTGGTAAAAATACACAAGTTACAAGTCATAATCTGTCTGTAAATGCTTCAGAGAAGACAACTTCTACATGACTTTTTTTTACTTGCAATTAAGTTAAAAAAATAAAAAGAAAATCTATAAAAGCAGAGTACTTTTCTCCAAACAGAATAATTTAAAGTCTTCTATGAGATTATCCTGCTTCTTAATGATTGGAAAACATGTAGTATTTAAACAGAATAAAATGATATGCACATATGGTTAAGTGAATTTATCTGGCCATAACAGTATAGTCTTATTTTGTAAAAGTAAATGTGCACATTTAGACGAGAATGATGTCCCTTTTAGTGCAAGGGGAGTATTCCAAAAGGGATTCTATTCCCGGCGTAAGGCTGCTGCAGAGGAGGCAGCCAAAATTCTACAAATCCAATAATTGTATTGTAACCATTCACACAACCCTCCTGGAGAGTGATCCAGAAGGTTTTAATACTTATGTTGATTGTGTTCATGTCTTTTATCTCCTTCTGTTGGTAAACCACCATTTAAAACATAATTCTCTCAAAATTATGTCTTTCCCATCTGTAATATGTAATATCTAAGCTTACATCTCAAACCTGCAAATTATCTTTTGTCAACAGGAACAAAACAAATTTGGGGCTTCAGTCAACAGAAAAAAAATAAAATAGATATTTTCTAAATTTTCTCCAGATGATAGAGTAGGATAACACAGTTTACAAGATATACAAGTAACAGTTCTCATCATCATTAGATCCCCACGCATGTACAATTCCTGAAAAAAAACCCCACCTTTTTTTTATACTGCACATTAATTACGACTCTAGAAAGTTAATTTAAATTAGGAAATATGTTTCAGATTTGTAGGGGAAACTAGAGGGGGAAAATTCTTTTTTCAGTTTTAGTTGGAAAGTTTTATAATCGGCAATCAACAGGGACTCTGATTTTCAGTGGTGGTCTTCACTTTCTATATGTTGCCACTGAGAAGCAGAATTTTCTTAATTTTTCCAATTTGTTTTTTTGTTGTTTGCTTGGTTTTTTTGTTTTATTTTGTTTGGAGGGTGTTGAGTATGTGCAGGAACATTATTATCATATATACTCTGAAAGATATTTAAGTTAATACTGAAAACAACTATCTTCCAAACAATCTATTAAAAGCAATAATAATTTTTAAACTTTTATTTTAAAATGTAATTTGTGTTTAAATACAGCGGTAAAATATTAATTCAAAGAAAAGGACTTTGACTATGAATGTGAACAGTGTGGTGTCCTGCAAACTTCAGGATTTATTGGTCTGGAGAATAATAAAATAAGGTTTTTGGGTATGAAGGAGAGAGATGACAGAGAAATGAGAACAATGATAAAAAGCACAGGGTAGAAGAGAAACATTTAATACAGACAGTGTAAAGGGGTAAAAGATTTGAAGGAAAATATTATCCAAGAGAAAGGTAAGTGGGAGTCTTACTTATCCTTAAAGAAAATATTTTCAAGTGGTAGTGAATTGTTTCCCATCTCTTCACTATTCTGTTACATCACACTAATTCTCCTTGTCTCAGTCAGTACCTGCCAGAATAGTTGCATTTTTTTTCATGAGACTTTACTGGGTTTAGTTATTCTGAATTATTTTTAAGCCTAGCAATTCCAAAATATACAAAGGAAGTATAAACTAAACCCTGTCACTTTAAATTTTAAGTTTACACAGTCATACTATTGTGATCATTATGCCATAACTGTGCTTCACTATACAGTGAGTTTCGATTGAAACCTTATAATTCATAAAGCCTTAATAGAAGTACAAATCTATATATTTACATACTTACTTTCTCTGGAGAAAAATAATTAGTGAAACATAAGGATAAGGACAGTGGAAAGTTAGATCTTGTTGCAGATCGTGTTGCTAGATGAATTTTATTTCAATTATCTTACTTATGCTATTCTAAGATTGTTAAATACAGATCTAATATATGAACACTGATCATGTCACTTCCATGATTCTCATCTTGCTCAGCTGTCATTATTAACTTTCTGAGAGAGGTGAGTAGATTAAGTATTCACCTTGGTAAACTCTTTGTAGGACTAATTTATATTGTTTAACTTTTTTTGTCTGGAAACATGTAACATTGATGTGATTGAAAATGCAGCCCTAAACACTTACAGAAAGGCACAGGATTTATTTAGTTATATAAAATAAACTAGTTTTCAGAACAGGAAATTTCTTTATGAAACAGTTTACAACGATGTTATTTATACTCCCCTTTTATCATTTATTTGCATTGCTGTCAGTGGCCTTTTTTCCATTGATACCATTCACCTAATTCATGGAGCTACTGCAGAACTTATGCTTAAGAGTTGCAAACATAAAGTACTGCATAATGGTACTTATATTTTATGTCTGTTATAAAACTTTAAACTCACAAATGGATCCAATAAGCTCTACTGGACAGCTTTGGTGTATGTCCAATAAGTTTTACTGTTATATTAAAAGTCTCATGTCAAAGTTCTTCAGTTATTTTTCTCCTATGTTTCTCATCTGGGTTGCATTACAATAATATATTTTCATCATATTTTCACCTGATCCTGCCTACTTCAGAGCTGAGACTTAAACCTTTGAATAACATTTTCTGATGGTCTTTTAGTAAATATTTACAGCTACTGCCTTTGAAACACATTCCACAGCTGCCAGCTCTTACACATGATAAACGGATATTGAGACGTTAAGCGCTTACTTAAAAGCTATAGACCTAATGGCCAATGTACCTGGCTTTCATTAAAAGCTGCATTACTAGACTTCCTAATTTAAAATGTCCAGCTTATAGTTACTGTGGTTTCATGGGGAGGAAAACGGAAATTTCAAATGACAGAAAGAATCATGAAATGATCATCATTGTAAACATGTCAACGATTGCAGCTATGTTGTTATTACTGGTGAGAAGAAATGACAAGAAGAAATGGAGGAGGAGGACAGAATAATAATTTGGAGTAAAAATCACAGCAGTTCAGATAAATATTGACCATAAAACAATTAGCAACTGGCCAGCTCTGTGAGAAAATGGAATTTCTTTTAATGATGCATCAATATAAGTTTAATAGGAAATGAAAGCCTACAATCACCATGTATTCAGTTTTATTATTTGGGGGAGTTGTTTGTTTGTTTGTTTTGGAAAGCCAAACCCCTCTAACTAAATATCAGAAGCTAATCTTGGTTATTTTAGTAACATATAGACAAAAATATCTGAATATTTGATTTTCTCTTCATTTTCCCAACAGCTCTTCATCTGACAGGTTTAAAAGCAGGTATTTTGGGGCCTGGATCCATTGCTTTGAATATAAGACTTTATTACAATAAACCAGGAAACCTGAACAGTTGATTCTGGGTAGGAACTGAATTTATTTTTCTTGTCTGTTCTTCCTCAGTGTGTAGAGGAATTATTCCTACTCCAGTCAAATAAGCAAAGACCATAAGGACTGATTGTGTCTCTGAACAAGGCATTTTTGGTGATTGGATATGTGGGAAAATGGGGTGCATTGATATGTCACAAGTCTTTTTGAGCCAGATTTCTCTTTCATTATCATGGATTTTAAGATACAGAGTGATTACTTGGATTGTCAGATTCTCATCTCAGGATTTATCATGTATGTGCAATACTTTTCACCTAAGAATCTGTTTGTGACTGGGATATGTACACACTATTCCATATCACACAATTGGCACAATAAGTTTGAACATAGCAGAATAAGCATTTTAAAACCATTAGGACTTTTCCCCCCAGTTGAAAGAAGAAATTTCTGTTTATGTCCAAAGAATTATTAGTGAATGTGTGCTTCAATTTGAAGAACAGAGGTAACATCTAGATGTATCTTTGCTAAAGGACTCTAAACATTTATTCTTATTTTTACAATTCCTAATTAATAATGTATAAATTTGTATTTTGTAAATAAATATTTCTATATAGGAAATTTTATAAAATACTTGGAAGTTAAAGATGCACGGTATTATATAAAAAAGCACTATTGTAAAAATCTTTTCCCAGAATATGGCCAGAAAAATAAGAGATGTTTTATATATATATATATATCTCCATACCCGAAACTATACAGAATGTAATGAAAGGACAACACCATGGATTTTAGTCCCTATGATCAATTTCCCCGCCCCCCCCCCCCCCCCCCCAAGAAAAACAACAGCAGCTTAATTAACAAGGGGCATGAAGTGCTTAATTAGTTATTTTGGATAGACCCATTCTTATCTAGAATCTTCCTGTAAAAAAATTCCAACGAATAAATCTGTTTTGAAAAAAAATTCTGATTGAAAAATTCCTGATTTGTGCCAGTTGATGCTTTTTAGTATCTTGGAATGACAAATGAAGCTCTGAGGCGTTGCTTCTGAAAGCAGTAAAAGTTACACAATAGGCCCCATAGTTCTGGAAGTAAAATAGATTTGGGTAGCTTGTCACTGCATGAACTCACCAGACTGCTCCCAGACCCAAACTAGTTTGTGCTGAATTTGTACAAGTGTGATTGATATTGCTCACAGCTATGGTAGCTTAAGGTATCTCTGATTAAATCGGCTTATGTCAATACGGACCGACAGCTAGACTGTTAGTGTCTAACAGCCAGAGACCATCTGTATAGCATATTGTTTTAGATTCCTGGGAAGTGGAATGATCTGGGTTTTTCTGGGAGGGAAGAGCTGCTTATGTAAAAAAAGGATATGATCTGTAATCAAATCATGCTGTTACAGCTGACGCAGTTCCTTTGTGCTGATTTGGATCCCACCTGAATATTTAAAAACCCAACTGCCACTGCAGTGTGAATTGCCATTTACCTGACTCTGTGTAATTTCAGATCTGCACACCATATGAAAAGCTGAGATTTTAGAAATTGGAAGGAATCAGAAAATTGTGGTTTATCTCGGGGATTTGTTAAATTCATAGAAGCTACATAATGGCAAATTTAGGACAGAAAAAGTCAGCATATTTCCCAAACAAAGAAAATATCTGTACAGCTCTAAAAAGTTTTATCAGGGAAAAGAAAAGCAAAAGAAAAGTAAATGTAAAAAGACCCAAACAACCACTATTGTTGTCAAAATTCTTATTGTTATGATTATGAATTATTTTAAAATTGAATTATAAATAGTCTTCAAAACTAAGGTTTTATAAAAAGGTTCAGTTCAATTTAGACTTTTTACACAACAATATCTCTGTTGGCAATATAATCCATTTGTGTAATTTGGAAATCCACCCATGCTGAACTACTATATCAGTCCTGTGTGACTGAGACATCATCAGGATATGCACAGGTACTTTGATTTGTCTGCTGAATAAAGATATGATCAAAAGCCTTTTGGAGAATAGCTGTTTCTGTAATCTTGTGATTGCCTTTCCAGTAATTAAGTATTTGAATGTAGCACAACTGAATACCTCCTGTGTTTGTTTAGTAGGTAAAATAAGAAATCTGACATCTAAAAAACAATTCATAAACATTTAGAATAAATTATTGTTGAATGCACCCTTTTTCTTTTTAAGCCTGCATGAGATGCATGTTTTGCATTGACTTTTTCACTGTCAGCCAGTTTTTAAGAAAGTGCAAACACAGGTAACTCTTTTGGAGGGATTTTCCAAATCAAAGTATGTGATAGGAAAACATTTCACTCCACAATAGTAGATTTCCTGTTTGTTACTTTTCCTTTCTAATCAAACACCAGCAAGTTCTTCAACCTTTACATGCCTTTGAGAATTAACTGTGGATCTTACAGATTTTGTCATTGGACTTTGGGGAAAAATTATTTATGACTACCAGGACTGGAAAAATGAACATCTGTTGGCAAAATTAACAGCTGCCTGGCTGAGTTGCATGATGAGTAATCTGCTACTAAGCATTTTCCTGACAAGTAGGTTTCATTGCAATTCATATATTCTACTATGTAGTGTTCTTTAGAGTCTTAAGGATTTAAACTAAAAATAAAAAATAAAACCAAAACCAAAACAAAACAGAGATGTCTTTTTCACTACTTGAGTCCTGTATGTCAGTCTTTCATTGTAAAAATCAAATGTACCTTTTTGCACTCCTTATTTAGCATTCTTGATATTCTGCTTATTTTCAGAAATTTAATTCGTTCCTCATCCCTTGAATGTTGACAGCAAATGGGTTTATTTATTTTATGTATGCTTCTCAAACTTCCAGTGCAAGAAAGGATGCTTTTTCTCCTTCAGGCTAACAAAATAATGAATGACATTTGAGTAAGACAAACATGTGTCTTTAGGTGAACTCTGGAGCTATATGTCAACTTCTGAATTCCCCCAGCAAGAAAAGTTATTCTTTCACAATCTTTCTGTAGCCTCTGGTGAAGAGGGCATCTTGCTGAAAACAAGAAGTACTGATATTCTCCAGAATCATTATCTATTTTTTAAGTTAGAACAACTTAAAAGTTAAGACAGCACCAAAGAACAAACCCACATGCCGCTTTCAGTGGTTTATTAAAAATCAGCTAGTTCCCCCAAATTGTCAAGAAAAAAATAGTGGTCTGTTTTTTTGTGGCATCCATATAGTTGGTAAGTTCGTAATTGTGAGGGGAGGAAAGGGTGGTAGATTACATATATGAAAAAGAATTCTGTGCACCATTATATTGTGCCATAAAATGATAGCTTGGACTGCAGCTTAGACTTAAAGTATTACTTTAAGGAAAGAGAACAGAGCTTCTACAAGGGGATGTTTTACTGTCAGCACCAGGCTTGATGGCCAGCCAACACAAGGACATCTGATGTGGTTTCTCACATTGTAGGAAATAATTTCCAGTCTCCGGTCACCAGACCAGGCTGGGTCTCCCTCAGAGTCTGTCTCACTTGCCAGCTTTGGGAAAATGTGCTGCACATTGTAGGGCACTTCGAATGTCAGCAAAGGCCTCTGATCGGACAACAGACCCTTGTCCATGATAATGAGTTTAGCAGTTAGAAATGTGTGCTTATTGGGCTGGTTTTGGTTTCCATTAACATGGAATAAAACCAAAGATCACATAAAGTAAATTGGTTATATGCTCTTGACAGCAAATTTGTTGGGATTTTTCTCTTAGAAAACAGATTATATATAGCAACTGATTTACTTTTCAGTGATGATAAAGCTTATCTATGCAGGTAGTCCCCTGCTTTGCTATGTTTTGGTATTTATAACGTTTATATCACTTTTAGTGACAGTGCTCTTATGATCTGTTATCCAAAGCATTTAGTACTGGTGTCTTGATAACTTTAAATTTTAATTATAGTAGAACACAGATTTCCATATTTTTGTAGTGGCTGCTATAAAAGAAAGAAAGAAACAAATAACCCCCACAAAAATCCCCCAAGCAACGTCAACAAAAGCCCCAAGCTGTTCTTTGCAGAGCATTCAAGCATAAAAATTCTTGGTTTTGATTGAGTGATTGAGTATTACTGAGATAAAAGGAGACTTATGTTGACAATAACATCTCATGAGGTAGAAGTCAAAGGATGTTAGAGCAGCTAAACTGGATGCCTTTATAGTGCCACTACTTGCATTACTCTTCCTTTTCTTCACCTTTTATACTTCCTTTTAAGTACCTCTTCCTCATCTATAGTATTACCAGTTTTACTTTCATCCCTTTTCTCAATTTCAAGACTTCCGTAAATTCACTGATTACTTTCCCATAGGAATGTGTACAAAAAACACTGTGCTTTACTACATGAAAGTGAAAAAACTGTCATTTTCCCAGACATACTGGCAAAATAATTCTATGTTGTATATAAAGGATATAGAAGAGTACATGGAACATTGAGCAGTTCTATTGAGAAGATTTTGCTCAATCAAAATATTATTACCATTACCTAAATATACTGAAATATACTATAAATTCTAAAGTAAAGCAGCAAAATGCTACAGCACAAAATGGAGAACTGGTTTCACAGCTGCTTGTGAATGGTGTTCTGGAACTGTAGAGATGAGCACATCCATTTTGGAAGAGAAGGAACAGGCTATGTCACGTCTAAGGTGACAGACATGCACTTTGAAATGTTGTTAGAAACTCTCAGGTGGTGTTACAGCTGTATATCCATTTGGGAAGACAGGAAGGAAAAAAAGTTGAAAGAAGCGAGAAGATTTATTTTGAAAATAAGTCTAAACCTGTGCCAGAAGTTTTAGAGAATTAGACTTAGTTATATAATTCAACCACTCTGTTTCCCTAAAAACTGAGTATTCATCTTTATTTAGACTCATGAATTTTCAAGATGATTGGCTGCTTTAGGAATATTGAGGCAATTGTTCGAGTTTCCCCTCATTTAAAGTGATGTAAATCAAATGGTTCTGAAAAGGATTTTAAGGAAATCTTCAGGTATCCCCATGAAAAAACTGTGATATTTTTAATGCTTAACTGCCTATCTGTCTGGAAGGTAAAAGAGTCCTCTTCTTATATTAACAGTGTAAAATTTCTAAAACATCTATTTTTCTTTCTGTGGATGTTCTATGGATGCTTGGTTTTCTGCAGAATCTTTTGGTAAAAATGAGTTGAACATAAGACCAGCCACAACTATATTGAGATTAAGCTCTTTTTTCCAGATCTCAGCACAACAAAACTAGATACCTTTAGTGAATCTGGGGAACAGATGATTTAAATATTTTCCTTTACATTGTATAAAAAATGTTATATTTTGTTTCAGCCCGCACCTACTGACATTAGGTATTCTTATTTTTTTTCACCCTTTGACTATCTTTGCTATGTATTAAAAGAAGAATTCCTACAGTACTCTATTTTGACAGGGGAGAACAAACTATTAAAATCATAGTTGCTTTTCCATCTTTCTCTTTTATTCAGTGTGTAGTAGAGAACAGCTTCTATTGTGCTGTGCATGGCTTTGCCTGAGATATTTATTTGCTTTCAGAACCTGAAGCAGAATTTGTCATTTGCAGCTGTTTTTCATGGAAACTTACACTGCATAATTAACAGTTTCACATCCCTTTAATCATCAAAGTGCTAAATTATTGGGAACTCTGTGATTCAGCTCTGTCCTCTGTTTATTGGCATTTGCTAATCTCAAAGTGAATGTACAAAGTTTCATTCTCAGGAAATTATGAACATAACCTGGTGTAATAAGTGACCAAAAAAGTCAGCTCCTTGAAACTGTTCTAACAATTCAGTTTGTAAAGCTGAAAATATTCAAGTAATGTTTCCTAAGGCAAATTTTACCATTTATTTTTATGCTGAAGAAAGTGGGTGCCCTATAAGTGGGATACGAAAATATATACAGACCAAAATATGCATGTCAGATGGTAGGGCCCTGAGGCTGTCTAGCAACCTGTGTAACTCTGGAAGAATTAACATCTGTTTCAAGTACTATTGCTAAAGCTGAATAAAGTCAACCAAATCCCAAGGGATTTTGAGAGCATTCAGATAAGGAACTGTTGCATTGCTTATGCCTATTGCAAGTATTTTGACATCACTATCAGATGAATGAAGTACATTATAATACAGAAGAATCACAGGTATGCAAGTATTTACACATTTCATGGGGATTAGTAATGCCTTCTCAAATGTTAACTCTTAAAATATTACTGCAGGTTTTAGGGCATACTTGAACATTAACAGTTATGGTACTTTATTCTCAAAAAGATGAATTCAGTCCCTGTTTCAGCTCTTTATTGCTCTTGAGTTATCAGGAACTGTTGCCAAAATGAGTATTTTTCTGAAGTACTAATGTGGTCATTTTTCTCATGACTGGATAGTATGTTTTCAGGTATGGTTTAAAAATATTGACTTCCTTTGTCTCAATTCTACAGAAATTTACATCTTGTGTGATCAATTCTACCTCTTTAAATATTTTAATAAAAAACAAAACCTCTTTTTTTCTCATCTGTTGTAATGAAAGAAGAAGTACAGGGTAACGGAGAACTAGACTTTGTGCTTTTCCTTTACCACATGAAAAGTGACATATCCCTGCTGAAATTATTTTTATAGATGATAAGCAGTGGATATTGCCCTATTCTGAAAGGTAGCAGAACATATTCAGCTAATAGGAACATTACTTTGAACTGGATCCTAAACAGCAACTGACAGCAGCAAATAACAGCTTCTACTAAAACTCGCATACTTTTAAATCACTGCCAGGAAGAGAACAAATGAAGTTGATCAAAACCCAGAAAACAAAACCAAGAAAAACTGATCATAAATCTGAAAGAACTCAGGAGTTAAATGTCTTGGCTGAGAAACTTGTTTTGAATTTTTAAAAATCTGTGAAAGTCTGTTTTACCTTTAAAAAATTCACCAGTAAAAAAACATTTTATTTGAAAATAGTCTTCAGATTTTTACAGAAAGTGAATAAATAGTGGAATTAGAATAGCATTAAGGCCTAATAACAAAACAATTGTGAGATGATGTTGATTCTTATTGAGTGCTGACAATAGAAACACTTCTGTGAATTCTACAAAATTTCCCGAAAAAAACCCTGAGTGTTGTGGTAAGTGGTAACCTGCAAAATCTGAGCAGGACAGCCAGGGTAAAGAAGGTCAGAGTCCACAATAATTCATTCTTGTGAACAGAGGACAGCAAGCTCAGTCTGAGACATTAGTTTGCAAATCTTGAACTGCAAATCAGCATGGTCATTCTTATAAAATCATAGAATCATTTAAGTTGGAAAAGAGCTTTAATATCATCAGGTTCAACTGTTAACCCAGGACCACCAAGCCCATCACTGAACCATGTCCCTAAGCATTGCATCTGCATGTTTTCTAAATGCTTCCAGGGATGGTGATTCCACCACCTCCCTGGGCAGCCTGTTCCAATGCCTGACCACCTTTTCAATGAATAATTTTTTCCTAATATCCGGTCTAAACTTCCCCTTCTGTAACTTGAGACCATTTCCTCTTGTCCTATTGCTTGTCATCTGGGAGAAGAGACCTTCCACCACTTGTCTACAACCTCCTTTCAGGTAGTTGTAAAGAGCAATAAGGTTCCCCCTGAGCCTCCTTTTCTCCAGGACAAACAATTCCAGTTCCATCAGATGCTTCTTATAATACTTGTGCTCCAGACCCTTCATCAGTTTTGTTGCCCTTCTTTGGATGTGCTCCAGCACCACTAGGTGGGTCATTTTGTCAGAGAAGAACATCAGGTTCATCAAGTAGGACCTGCCTTTCATAGCCCCATGCTGGCTAGGCCTGATCCCTCAGTTGTCCTGCATTTGCCACATGATGTCACTCAGCATGATCTGCTCCATAACCTTTCTCACCACTGAAGTCAGGCTGACAGGCCTGTGGTTTCCCAAATCCTCCTTCCAGCTTCCAGCCCTTCTTGTAGATGGGCATCACAAATGGCTAACCTCCAGTCTTCTGGGACCTCCCGGTTAGCTGGTCTGTGTATAAATGATGGAGAGTGGATTGGCAAACTCTTCTGCCAGCTCTCTTGGTACCCTTGGGTGGATCCCATCCTGCCCCATAGACTTGTGTGTGCCTTAAGTGGAGCAACAGGTCACTAACTGTTTCCTCCTGGACTGTTGGGACTTTATTCTGCTCCTGATCCCTGTCTTCCAGCTCCAGGGTCTGGGTACCCAGAGGGAAGCTGGTCTTACTGTTAAAGACTGAATCAAAGAAAGCATTAAGTACCTCATCCTTTTCCTCACCCTTTGTGGCAATGTTCCCACCGCATGCAACAAAGGATATAGATTATCCTTGGCCCTCCTTTTGTTCCTAGTGTATTTGTAAAGATGTGTTTTGTTTTGTTTTTAATCTTTTACAGCAGTGGCAAACCTATCAGCTTTTGCCTTTCCAATTTTCTCCCTGCATAATCTTGTGACAACCTTAAAGTCCTCCAGAGTTGCCTACCCCTTTTTCCAAAGGCTGTATACTCCTTTTTTCCCCAAGTGCCAGCCAAAGCTCTCTGTTCAGCCAGACAAGTCTTCGCCCCCATTGGCTTGTCTTTCTGCACATGTGACGGCCTGCCTCTGTTTCTGCACATGTGACGGCCTGCCTCTGAACCTCTGAGTTCCTTCTTGAAGAATGTCCAGCCTTCCTGGACCCCATGGCCCTTCAGAACTATCTCCCGAGGGACTCTGTCGACCAGTCTTTTAAACAGGCCAAAGTCTGTCCTCTGGAAGTCTAAGGTAACAGTTCTGCTGACACTCCTCCTTACTTCTCTGACAATTGAAGTCTCTGTCATCTCATGATTGCTATGCCTAAGATGGCCTCCAACCACCACATCACCCATCAGTCCTTCTCTATTTGTAAACAGCAGGTCCAGAGGGGCTTTTCACCTAGTTGGCTCACTCACCAGCTGCATCAGGAAGTCATCTTTCACACACTGTTGAAACAGTCTTCAACAGAGGACTGTTTCCTCTCTGCTGTGTTTTATTTCCAGTGGACCTCTGGTAAGTTCAAGTCCTGCATGAGGACAAAGGGTAGAAATCATGAGACATCTCTCAGCTGACTGCATAATTTTTTCTTCGCTCTCTCTTCATCCTGGTTGGGTGATCCAATACAGACTCCCACCAGCTTATCAATCTTGTTGGCCTTCCCCCCAATCCTTACCCATAAACATCTGTCCTTATTACAATCATTAAGCTTAAGGTAGTTGAAAGGCTCTTTAACATATAGGGCTACTCCACCACCTCTCCTTCCTTGCCTATACCTTCTGCGGAGTATATAGCCGTCCACTGCAGCACTGCAGTCATGCAAGTCATTTTACCATGTTTCTGTGATGGTGACCATGTTATAGTTTCCTTGCTTCCAGCTGTTCCTGTTTTTTGCCCATACTGCATGTATTGGTGCAGATCCACATCAGCTGGGTTATCAGTCTCACCTCCAATACTGGCATGTGGCCCCCAGGTTCATCACTTGACCCTGGTTTTATCCCCTTCCCCCTTTAAATGTACTTCAAAGCTGTTTCAATAAGCCCTACCGACTCCTGACCTAGAATCCTTTTCCTCCTTTGAGACAGGTAAACCCTCTGTCTTGCCAGCAGGTCTGCTGCCCTGTAAAGTGACCCATGTTAAAAAAAAAAAAAAAAAAAAAAAAAAAGTAATTCAGCCAGTGATATCAGGGCTGGAGCCAGGTATTGATCTGTGTGACCTTCTGATTATATGCACCATTGTTCCCTGCAACTGGCAGGACAGAATAAAACACTGCCTGAGCTCCTGATCCCTCAACCAGTCATCCCAGGACCACAAGGTCTCTTTTGATTGCCCTCAAACTTGTTGTTTGGACTTCATTGCAGCCCACCTGGAAAAATAGTTATGGGTAATAATCAGAGGGCCGTACCAGACAAAAGTTTTCTGTTAACGTTCCTTATGCAGGCCCCAGGGAGGCAGCAGACTTCCCTGTGAGTTGTGTCTGGTCAGCATATTGGGTCCTCTGCTCCTCTCAGTGTGGAGTCACTAAATCTTTTTTTCTTAGCAGAAGCAGTCATGATGTATGGGGTTGACTCACTCTCCCTAGGCAACTCCTCCAAACTGGATGGGCCTTCGTCCTCATCATTATTTTCCTGGCCCTGAAGTTCCAGAGTCTCACTCCTATTGTATAGGGGTATTCTGGAAAGTGAAATTGTTCTTTGAACATACGGACAGTATACAAGAACTATTTCCTTACATGGAAACCCTTATGACAATTTATTCATATAACATAGCCTCAGTACAAAACATCATGTTTGTATTTTGTTTTTCTCATGCTTTGCCTGTGTGCAATCTGTAAACAAATTTTATGTCTTCACATCCTAACCAATACTGTCCCTTACCCTCATTGCCTATTTTGGAGTTCTCAGAGGAGGAAGAGGCAACTCAAAAGTTTCTGCTTTCAAAGTCTAGACATACCTATTCCTTATCTAGTATACTTATACTGCTTGTACTAACTACAGTATATTTAATAGATATTTTACATGATATCCCTATTTTAGTTGAAACATTACCTCTATGTAATCTTGTTCTGAGTCCATGAAATTATAACTTATTTCCTGAAGGAGTTAAAGGTATCACATTCCTGTGTGTCTGACTTCAGAGATAACATGGAATTTTTCCTCAGGACAGCTGATTTACTTTAGATTTTTTTTTAATGTAGGTGAATCAACAATAAATGGAATCTCATCATTCCACTTATCCATCAGAATGTACAGTGCATTTCCGCTGTTAGACTTTCTTTAACCCTCTTATCTTGTCTTGTTTTCTGTTCTTCTTCTAATGCTTACTTGATAGTGACACATCATAAAACACTAACAGAAATGAAAATTAAATTGAATCAGAACTGAAGAATAAAAATCCAAACCAAATACACAGGATTGTCAAACCTGTGATGATTCCCCTCAGGTCTTATTCCTCACACTTGATAGGGATTTATGCATCCATGTCTTTTCATTACTGTAATTTGTTTAAAGGTATTTCTGATATCTCACAGAATACCTTGCAATACATCCACAACACTTCCACAATTAGTGATAGAAAAATTTATGGTGTATTTGCAATCAAATAAATTAACCTTCAGTAGGAAGAAAAAAGGGGTAACAATGTGAGGTGTACTTTAAAAAGGTATAACATTGTATTAATGTAGTGCACCCCACATGTAAAAAGAAATACCTTATTTCACTGCAGAGTGAAAACAGGTAAATTTTTCAGTAGATCCATTAAAAAAAAAAGTATGTCAAACCATCTACCTTAAAATTAAATTATGTTAAAATGAGCTCATTATATGTAAGAAAAGAGTTTCCCAAAGGAATGAAAAAAAATATTTTAGAAACAAGAAATTTCTTCCCCTAAAATTATTTCCCACCAAAACTTCATTTGCATTGAAAAGCCTTTTGCTCATACACAAATAAATTCTAAGTTGTGTAGATTAAGTTTCTGAACTACTTAAAGTAGCTTCGTGAGCTTTTAGAATAAGTTATTAAAGTTTCTACAGGAATACTTAATAGTTTTGTGTTTCTAGGAAAGAAAAAATGAATTTACTAATTTATAACAAAGAATAAATTTTTAATAGGTTAAGCATGATCAATTACATTTTCCAAAATATGAAATGATAGCTGACAATTTTTATTTTTAGCAGGTCAGTTGCTAAAGCAAAGCAAGTGAAACTGATGAAGCATCTTTTGATAAAGCAGCTGGGTGTCATGGCTATAATTGTTTTCTTCAATTTTATTAAAGGTACATGGCTACAGAGAATTTTTAATATTTTTTTTTTAGCTCATATAAGTATTGGTCTTCAGAAAAGACATATTGATATTCTACTGACTTGTTTTGCTGTGGTTATATCTCACTTCTTATTTAGCATAAGTCTGGAGAAAAAGCGTTTGAGATTACTATTTTCAGGCCACAGTCTGGTTTGTATTTGCAGCTCTGTCAGCATGCTATCCAGTTCAGGTAAAAAAGAAAAGATTGAATATAAAGACTTCCTGTAAAAATTCTGAAAGTATATTCAATTTGCAAAACAATTATTTAATCTGAGTATGACATTTCTATATTGCTTCATTATTTGTATATATTCATTAAGCGGCTGTGCAAACTCTCTTCAATGTGTGAATTCTTTACATATTCTGGAACATCTATGAAATTATTTTTGCTCCAATATAAATCTTGTGCTAAGAAATCAACTGGAAGCACTGTACACTTCTGATTCTTTATTCTCAGTACTTGTGATTTCTACTTGAAGGCCATGACTGGTATCACATCCTGTTTTTATTTTGGAAATCAATTGATATCACTAACTTTTTTTTAGCTCTTACTATCATTTATTCCTACTAAGGAAAAGAATTATGGAATAGAAATTTCACATACTTTAGATTTTTTTTTCAACTTCAATTCTGCCAGTGTCCAATAATGGAACATAGATCTCATCCTTCTTTACTTACCTGTTACTGAAACCATTTCTTCCATATTTTCCTTATTGTATAACACACTGAGAGGTGGACTGTTTGGAGCCAATTAAAGGACAAGGGTCTAAGGATAGACCTGTCTCCCTTGTCAGCCTTCAAGGATGTGAGACAGAATTAATCATTTGTCTTCAGTAATATGTCAGCTATAATCATATGAACAACAAGCTTTTTCTAGGTGGCAATTTCTCTGTTGCATTGTTCTCTCCCATGATCATTTTTTTTGGCTTTTTGCTTTCCTTTAGATATTTTGATAACTTCTATTCTAATACAGTCCTAATGAAATCAACATTTTTTCCCCGAGGGAAAAAAATTGCCAAAAGCCTGATTTCTAAATTTAAAATCTCTTCCTTGAAGCATATTGCCACTGGCCCTGCTAGAAAGTGTATTTTTAATATCAACCAGAAAGAGCACAGTAGAGAACAAAATCCATGCATTGAAGTGAAATATATACATGGAAAAGAATTCAATATTTTATTTTCATTTCTGTGTGAATGTCAAAGCTCTGATCTTTTGTTGAGCTGTCTAAATTGTACAACAGAAATCTGATTATCATAAATTGATTATCCTTGTCAATTACCATTTCTTTTACCAGAAAGAAGGTGGTGGATATATACATTATTTTCTAAGTTACTTTTTCCATCTCACTGAATGAATTGTATATCTACTGAAATGAGAAGATCAAATAAGAGATACAAAATTTTTTTCACCTTCAATTTCCTATCTATCGCAATCCTTCATACTCATATATATGCTGTTGTTGTACAGGCTTTGTTATGGTGAGATGTATTTAATTAACATTTCACCAATACTTTAGATACCATTGTTTTATTAAAAACTGAGAAGTAGAGCACTGCATGAGTTACCCCTCTAAAATTCTTCCGATGTTGTTTTGATATATATTTTAACCTTCCCCCCCGCCCCCTCCTTTTTAAAGGATTATTGAAGTTGCATCTGTTTTCTCACAGTATTCCTGAGGCAAATACAATGCTGCCTATGGGTTTATTTTTAGGCTATGTTGTAATAGACTATTTGAGATTTATTGGAAGTAATTTTTCCATATTAATCTCTGCATATATATCTGTAAAATAGATTTTTATGTAGTTCCCAAAACCAAGTTCCCAAGCTTTTTTTTTCCTTATATAAATAAATTGCATAGATTTCTTCTATGTAACAACTGGTCTCTTCACCTGAAAAAGAAAAGTGAAAGGGAAGTGCAAAGTTATTTTAAAACTGAAATTCCATTAGTTTCTTCAGTAAATGAAATATCTGTATAAATGACCTGTGTAATTCACTAAATAAGTTCTACTGAATTTAAAATGCTTCTCTGTCCAATTAAGAAATGGCAGGGAAAAGTATGCAGTTTTAGTATTATGAAAAAATTGCTATTTGAAAGCTATTATTTTTCCTTTACTTTTCCTGATTCCTTCTGTTTATGTAAACTTGAGCTAATGGCATTGGGAGAATTATCAGCTTTTGAGTAGATACTTTCTCTGTGTGCTCTAGAAATCTATGGAAACTCTTTTGATGCAATCCTTCAATATTCAAAAATACAGAATGCTAAAGGGTGAGAAAAAAACCAACCTCCATGAAAAGAAAGTGTTTTGAATCTTAGGATGTTTCCTTGGTTTTTTGCACAGGCATGTCTGTTGTCTTGGAGAAAAGGGAGTGAATAGCAAAAAAAAAAAAAAAAAAAAGTAAAGGTTTTTGGATTGAAGGATTGTGTACACCTGATAACCAGGAGACAAATCTGATTGGGTTGCAGGAGGCATTAGCTGTGGCTAATGAATTTTAAACACCAAGAATATATCCAAAACCTTCCCACAGCAAAAGCAAATTTCATTCAACACTTTAAAAATGTATTTTATTAAATACCTGTGTAAACGTTTTCATTTCAATATGTGCCATTATTTCATCTCAGATATGTCACAAAATTCTATGACTAGAAATTTTGAACTAAAGAGCTCTAATTTTTTCCAGCATTTTAGCAATCAGAGCTTAGTTTGGTCGCTTAACATGATAATACCTTATTAGGAAAACAAGACCAGGGATTCCATATCACTCCCATACTAAACTTCAGTGTAAATGAATTCATAAAACAACTCCTATTTTTAAAAATAGGAACTCTCACATTTGGCTACTTCTTTTGATAGTATCTTAAGATCCACAGCTGGAGCTTTGATGAGTTACTTCTCTGTAAGTGTTGTGGCCTAACCCTGGCCAGCCACCAAGCACCACACAGCTGCTTGCTCACTCAGAGGGATGGGGAGGAGAATGGAAAGGAATGAAAGACTCTAAGGTCAAGATAAGAACAAATTAATAAGTAAAGCAAAAGCTGTGCATGCAAGCAAAGCAAACCAAGAAATTCATTCACCACTTCCCATGGGCAGGCAGGTATTCAGCCATCCCCAGGACAGCAGGGCTCCATCACGCATAACAGTTACTTGGGAAAACAAACCCATAACACCAAATGTCCACCCCTTCTTCCTTCTTCCCCCAGTTTATATACTCAGCATGATGTCATATGGTATGGAATACCTCTTTGGCTTGTTTGGGTCACCTGTCCCGGCTGTGTCCCCTCCCAATTTCCCATGCCCCTCCAACCCTCTTGCTGTCAGGGCCTGAGGAATGGAAAAGTCCTTGACTTAGTACAGCAACAACTGAAAACATCAGTGTGCTATCAGCATTGTTCTCACACCAAGTTCAAAACACAGTGCTGCACCCGCTACTAAGAAGAAAACAAACTTTATCCCAGCTGAAACCAGGACAGTAATGCAGACTTGTAAAGAGAAATTAGAGCTCTAAAGCTGTTGCACATAGCTGGCTCCATAACAGAAACTTGTGCCAAGGCTGATATGTGACTACAAGGCAGGAAGGTATGTTTTGGAAAAGAGTGTAGAAAATACTCCAAGATATATAGCTTTAGGTTCTGAATGTAGAAATATACTTCAACTCATAAAAATTAGGTCTTTTTTTAACATTACAAAGCTCTGAGCAGCTTTGAACAACCATCAATCTATTTTCTTTGGTTTTCTTTGTATTTCAGGCAACCTTAAGCTTCCAAGTAAGGAATTGTTAATAACTGGGAAAAAAAAAATATCTATGTTTCAGGGTACACTTCTAAACAAATGTTAGACTATAAGATATTGAAACTAGAAAACAGGAAAGACTTATTTTCAAAAGAATGTGCATTATTCACCTCTAACAGTGAAATGTTGGAAGTCAGAGCATTTATATTTCAATATCCTCCATAGGCTACAAATTTTTGTTCACATGCTTTTGTTCTTATGTATTTTTCCTTTTTATTCTCATACAGCAGACAGTTTTAGAGGTGGAAGATTTGAAAAATATAGTTCCTCTAAAAAGTCTCTGAACTTGTATTTAAAAGTAGCTGCTCTTCAGGGTAAGATAACGAGATCAATTATAATGATTTGATTTGACATGGAGCATTAGTTGAGATTTCCAAATAAGTTTAAAAGATTTAGGAACTCATTTATTTTGAAATTCCTTTGTCAGTTCTAGATTTTTATCAGTTAATTTCATTTTCGTGCTCAAATCAATAATTTATTTTTTTTAGTTTTGTAAATTTTTGTCCCAGAGCAACCATTATGATCATCTAGGCTGACTTCCTGCATAATATGGGCCATAAAATTTCATTCAGCAATTTCACATCTCTCCATGCATTATTTCAATGACCATTTAAAACTGCATGTTACAGATAGACTTAACAGCCTTACCAAATGTCCTCACACCTCTTTCAGGACTAAAACATACGTGACATATAGATATATAAGCACCAGTTACTGAATGTGTGTAGACTGGAACCATCATGCTGTATGTAAATTGCTTGTTAATGTAAATTTCTGTTTATCTTTTAGTTGCTTTCTTTCTTATTCCTGTGGTTTACCATAAAAAGGTGTTATCTTTTGTTGATACTATTTACAGTTTAGTATGAGATCTGAAGATGCCATTTTCTGTAAATAATGGACCTCATTTTTTCAGGCTATAATAACAGAAAAAAAAATCTTTTTCCCATTTCCTCCCTCCCTCTCTCTCTCCCTCCCTCTCTCTCTCTCTCCCTCCCTCTCTCTCTCTCTCCTTTCTTTTCCTTCCTTCCTCCCGCCCTTCCTTCCT
The DNA here is from genome assembly GCF_023634155.1 of Falco peregrinus. Classification (NCBI taxonomy): domain Eukaryota; kingdom Metazoa; phylum Chordata; class Aves; order Falconiformes; family Falconidae; genus Falco; species Falco peregrinus. Next base: position 67,609,968 of record NC_073723.1, read on the forward strand.
TCCTCCCTTCCTTTTCTCCTCTCTATTTCATAGCATGGAGTAATATAAAAATAGCTATGAGCCATCTGATCACTGCTTAAAAATGCAGTTCTCTAAGAGTCTGTGTATGATACCCATTTCTCTCCAAAGTAATGCTGCAGTATATAAACTTTTATAAAACTTGAAATAAAATAAAAAAATATATAGTGTACACAAGGAATAAAAATCAGAATCAGAAGAACAAAGCTATGGCAAATGTGGAAATCTGCTGTAAAAACATGGATTGGAATTGTGCTAGAAAAAAAGGTAATCTTTACAACCTGGATAGTGGAATAGTGTTAAAGTCATATGTTATAACAGGTAGAATATGGAGGGAATAGATTACTGAGAGAACATGAGTTAATGGCCGCAGTAGGTAAAAATCATGTTTCTGGTTGGAAATAATGTTATCCCAAGAGATAGTTTCAAAAAATTAAAATACAAAGAATCCTTTGAAATACAGTTTAGTGAGTTTTATGCAAAAGGCAATGACAATTTCAGAATTGTGGGATTTTTTCCTTTTTCCCATTTTTTTAAAATTTTCTTTTTTGCCTTTTTTGTGGTCAAGAGAAAGAGCAAGACTGTGCAAAGTTACTGAATACTCTTGTATTGTGTTTGATATTTTATATAAACCATCTCCCACTGGTAGGTAAAAAATGCTAGAGGACCTTTCTTCCTGCTCTCCTTTCCCGATAATAAGGAAGAGAAAAGATTTTACTTTTTGAAGAATCCTTCTCCTTTGGGTTACATCTGCAGACAAGGAGCTCTCTCGCCTAAAAAAACCCAACCTGTAACTAAAGCGCACTTGTGTTGACAGTTGTCCTGACAGTACTTATGGATATGTATTGTACTGCACCTTTACAATTTTGTAACAAACTAAGTAGTCTTAGTAATTCATATTCCTAGTTTATTATTCTGTTTTGCTTGTGTCAACCCTTGTACTAAACTATGATAAACATATCTGATTTAGGAAAACAATTTGTTTTTATTTGAATCAAAAAGTGATATTTACAGAAATCAGTGATTAAATCAACAGGAAGCCAAGTGCCTTGGCAAAGTACAAGAGAAAAACTTTGGTAGCACAACTGTTATTATTCTATTTGAGGAAATAATGCACCTGTAATAAGAAAGCAGGTGCATAAAATTAAGTCCAAGTGATTAATTTCAAGTGGGCGGCAAAAGGCTTAAAAGCATCACATGAGCAGGCTGAAAGTATGCTGAAAGTTTGTTAAAAAAAAGTTTATTAAAGAGTGCTGAATATAATATTGTTACTATGAAGAGCCCGTTCTTACAGCAATTAGATAACAGCCGGTGAAAGGTAAGTACCTTCGCACAGCTGGAGAGGAAGTATGTCTTCATCCTCTGGCATCCTTCCAGCCTCTTCCTCATCTTTCTGCACTATCAGATATTTTTCTAGAGATAGACTTTGCCTTCCTGTATACAGGATGCTTAGAAGGGTACCATGAATCCAGAGGAAGAATATGAACACAACAGAGGTTGTGAATCGAAAGAAAAGAGAACATCTTAGTGGAGCTCTTGGGGATTTATTTTCAATCTTTTACTTTCTTATTGATAGACCTTGGACTACTGTAATGCTCATTCAGGCTCACCTGAGTGGACACCTGACATCTATAAGCAAGCAATTTATGGATTTTGGGAAGTTTGAAGAAGAGATTCAACTTTGAGATAGACAGGGCTATTTGATTAAAGGCTTTTAACATCTATAAGGATCAGTGATGTGAACCCTCATAGTGCAGACTATAGAATTCTCATCTGATTTCTGATGTTGATGTTTGGCTATCAATAGGTGATTTTTTTCATGTGACTTTTCTGGGGCTTTCTTTTTTTCAAACTTTTTATTCTTAATATCAATTAAACATGTGACATTACCAATGCCAGGAAGCAGTATATGTGTGAACATCTATCCTGTCATGAAAAAGTATATTGGTTACTTGGTGGTTAGCTATATGGAAAAAGATTTTTTTTTTCCCCGTGTTGGTAGTAGGGTGGATCAATTATCAAAGAAAAAACATGCTAGGCAATAGCAGTCAGGATTCCCAAACGAGGAACTGTTCACGACGGATTTGCAAAAGTGCTGTTATTTGATCCATTTAAAATGTGGTGAACATTGGCTCCCAACTATCCTAGAGGGAAAAGGATCTTCATATAAAAAGGACTTTTATTGTTCAGTCATCTTATACTGTAATAAAGGACAAAGACAATTGAAGTTAATGAAAGTACATAGTACTTAAATACTTTTGTCTCTTTAGAGAATTTACAAGGTAATGTATAGATATTTTTTTTTTACTTTCAACAGACCTTATTGATATGTTTATGTCCCAAATGCCTCTGATTTATTTTTTAATTAAAAATATTGCTTTACAAGAATGTGGATAAAAATTGATTTTTAATCTAGCAGTTTTATTGCCAGATAGTGAAATGCCATTCTTCAGGTAAAGGGCAACCCTGTTTGACTGTCATGTACTTACTCAGTAAAACAAAACGGAAAAAAAAATAGAATTTTTGCAATACTTTTTCTCAGTTATTGCAACCCCTTTGTTGGGGGAAGGGTTTGACAAATATCTGTTTAATCTTAGCTATTAGTATGTTTATCTTTTTTAGCAGTAAGTCTTTCATTCCTTTAAAATTAAAGAGATTCTTATGATCACAACAACTGGGAATTCTGCTTCGTATTGAAAAGGTGTACTGGTGGAAAATTTTGGGGTTGATACCTTCACCTTGGGATACTGTGTGGTGGAGTTGACACACTGGAGGGAAGGAATGTCATTCAGGGGGACCTTGACAGGCTTAAGAGGTGGGCCCATGTGAACCTCATGAAGATCAACAAGGCCAAGTGCAAGGTCATGCATGTGTGTTGGGCCAATCTCAAGCACAAACACAGGCTAGAGAGAATGGGTTGAAAGCAGCCCTGAGGAGAAAGACTTGGGGGTGTTGGTGGATGAGAAGCTCAACGTGACCCAGCAATGTGCACTTGCAGCTCAGAAAGTCAACTATATCCAGGGCTGCATCAAAAGAAGTGAGACTGACAGGTAGAGGGAGGTGATTGACCACCTCTACTCTACCCTTGTGACACCCCACCTGGAGTACTGCATGCAGCTCTGGAGCTCCCAACAGAAGAAGGACGTGGACCTATTCAAGTGAGACCAGGGGAGGGCCACTAAGACGATCAAAGGGCTGGAACACTTCTCCTCTGAAGACAGGCTGAGGGAGTTGGGGTTGTTCAGCCTGGAGAAGAGGTAGGACAAGGGGGAATGGCTTTAAACCAAAAGAGGGTAGATTTAGGTTAGATATAAGGAAGAAATTCTTCACTATGAGGGTGGTGAGGCCCTGGAACAGGTTGTCCAGGGAAGCTATGTATGCCCCATCCCTCGAAGTGCTCAAGGCTAGACTGGCTTTGAGCTGCATGAAGGGACAGAGTGTACCCTCAGCAAGTTTGCTGGTGATACAAAACTGGGAGGAGTGGCTGATACACCAGAAGGCTGCACTGCCATTTAATGAGACCTGGACAAGCTAAAGAGTTGAGTGGAGAGAAGCATGATGGTTTCTAGCTCCTCCTGTTTCTTGCCCATGCTTCAAGCACTGGTGTAGATGCACCTCAGCTGTGCCATCAATCTCACCTCCAACTTTGTGACACCACCTCCAGGCTTACATCTAACAAGCTTGTTTTATTCAAGGGGCTATGGGCACAAACTGCAACACAGGAATTTCCACCTGAATATGAGGAAAAACTTCTTTACTTTGAGGGTGACAGAGCCCTGGCACAGGCTGCCCAGAGAGGCTGTGGGGTCTCTTTCTCTGAACATATTCAAAACCCACCTAGACAGAATTCTGTGCAGCCTGCTGTAGGTGAATGTGCTTTAGTAGTGGGGGTTGGACTAGCTGATCTCCAGAGGTCCCTTCCAACCCTGACCATTCTGTGATTATGTGGTCTAGTGAAAGGTGCCCCTGCCTATGGCAGGGGGCTTTGAACTAGATGATCTTTATGGTCCCTTCTAACCTAAACTGCTCTATTCTATAAAACACAATTTTTGAAAGAAAGAGGAAACTGATATACCATTTCATCTGTCTATTTCTACAAGTAATTATTGAAAGACTGTTTATTGTTTGAAAAGACTTTTTGCTGTTTAGGTGTTTTTTAAGGTCTGATAAAATGCATAATTGTTATAAATGACAGTTGATGGAGAATAGTGTAGTTAACACAAAATGTTTGACATGGTAAGTTCTTGATGCTGGTGGCCCCAAAACTACTTTCATTACAAAGTTCTAGAACTAGTCCTAGATTCTAATTAGTAACAAAATAGTGTTGGGTATTAACTCCAGCAGTCAACACAAAGTGCTTGAAATACTGAAGCAATTCTATATCCTATGAAACAAATACCTTACATTGGAGTTTCTTTCCTTCTGTTCTTCACAAACAATGGTGAATTTAAACATGTTTAATAGGCACTCCTATTGTGGAAAATGCTTGGCCTTACCATAGCATTTTTACTTTTTTTTTTTTTGTTCCAGAGTATCTCAAATTACTTTCTTAATGAATACATACTTTGTTTTCCTCTCATTTTCCAGGTATCTTGAGAATACTATAATGCATTAAAACCACCTTTCAATGTTAGCACAGCACCATTATTCTGGAAATCATGTATTTATTGGAATATTTGTATTTTCTTTTGTAATCTTTTGTAGGTACAGTTACATGTAAAGCACCCACACCTACTACTGAAGGATACATCTACTATTTGCAGTTATCTAGTTTTCTTTTAGAGTGCAATTGATACAGATCCATTTGAGGAAAAAAGTACACATTAGTAAAATGCTCTGTTCACAATCTTATTCAGTGGTTGATGAACTGCTTGTGATGCTATAGGTCACACAGAAAGGTAAAAATTTGTGACTGTATAAAGCAATTAAAGGAAATAAATACAGTATTTTGTCAAAATATTGCATTAGAATGCTGATTTATTTAGGCATGAAACAATCTGTACTAATGATTTTTTTTAAAAAAAAAAGTCTATTTGCAATATCTCAAATTTTTGAACTTTATTCTGTGTGACGATGATTCTTGCAACCATAGAATGAAAGTAGGACATAAATACACTTTTTCTTAATGATAACATATTTTCTGTTTGTCAAGGTAAAAAGTCAATTCAGTGTGTCACAATGGTCAAATAAACAGTATTATCTCTGTTCACTATATAATATCTATGTAAAGAGCTATAATTTAATATGGGTAGTAATCCTACCCCTAGTTTTTAAACATTCCTCACCATTTAATTCTCAGTTTTGTAAAGTTTGGTTCTACCTTGTCCCCATACCCACAGACTTCAGGTAAGTTTGAGCCAAGATCGAGATGAAAACTTTGAAATATATCACCAAAAATTAATATATACACTGTTGGTGATAAATTCGGAAGAAGCAATATGTTGTTCCGTTACTGATCCAAGAGGAGGAATTTTTCCCTTGGGATTAATGATGCCCTTGAAGAACATCCCCATATCTTTAGGGTGTAGAGCTCTGGTTTCTAATCTGATTTTCTACTTCTACCAAGTTTGTAGTTGAGTTCTACTATTTAACACTTTACATGACAGTCGACACTGTGCAGTAAACAAACAAACCAATCAGTGAACCAACCACTGTAATACAGGCTACATTAACCGCTCAGTGGGTCAAAACCTGGGAGGAACATCTATGGACTAAGGACTACAGGTACCAACATGCTCTTTCCAGAAACGCTCTGCTTCTCTTGAAATTCTCCTACTATACCACAGATTCTGTAGTCAGTTGAAATGTCTTTCTGTTACTGCAGATAAAGAGAAGTTAAAGAGCAGTTTCCCTTACTACCCTAGACATGACAAAACTGACCTCTTACAACCATGCTGATATTCAGTAAAGGTGAGATAATCTTGTTAGCCAGAGATAGGTGTTACTTCTCTTTGAATGTCTGTGGTCAGAGATGTAGTGTTCACTCTCATACTTCAACACTTGAAAAGAGGATAGATAACTTTAGCACAAATTGAGCACTGCATGATAATCAGCCTTCATTGTTTCTTTCTCCTGCGCTAACATGTTTGCACTGTTCAGTTTAATCAGGTGTACTCTAAGAAATGGTCTCTTAATTTACAGAAGCATCTGAGGAACATCTGTTTGAAATTTAGACAGCTATGCAAGACTTTGAGTCATTGACTAGTCTTGATGCAGCACATGAGAACTAAAAATATTGCCAGTGGTTGCTCACAATGTTGAATAAATTTCAGTTACTCACTGACTAATTAACCAAGTGACATCCCTACCAAGTTAAGACCATTATTACATAATTTATTAAATAACTAACAAACTGTCCTAATCAAAGAAATGGACATTATAATAGCAGAGCACCACTATTTTGGCACTTCTTGTGGAAAGTAATAGCCATAAAAAATTAAAGACAGAAATTTACAATTCCTTTGTTAACCTTCTTATCCCACTTATTTCTTGTAATCACACAACATAGCATGGCTGTCCCAGCTTTCCAAATTAGTATTTCAGGATCTATTACTTACTCTGAACTCTGCTAGGTAGGAAAGGCTGGAAAATTCCTGTATTTTTGGTGTTGAAAAAGTGAAAGGTCTGTAACAATTTAATATTACACAGGTGACCCTTGTTTGGGACCCCCTGGTTGGGTGGTGTATAGCAGCCTTTATCTAACAGAAGTTTCTTTCTGATTTCCAGGTAGCATTCTTGAGCCATCTCATTCAGTAAAAGCTCAAGGAAATAAAGCTCCCTGTTTCATTAGAACTGTCTGTTTATTCACTGGGATTAATTTAACAAGGATTTAGGTTTGATCAGTATATATATAGTATATATATAATGATGTGTAGTAACACATAAGCTAGACAGGTTTAATGGTTTGCTAAGTTGTTATCCCATTTCTTAAAATATGGAGTGCAACATGCTTTTTATACAAAGTTTCAGTGTCATAATCTATAGCAGTGCAGCAACAAATAGTCTAATCACATATGGTAATTTTCAATGCAAATTAGACTACCATTTTTGGTCTGACTTTGACAAGTATACTGAATTTTAAAATGTCAAACCTTAAATGATTGTTAGCACTATTAATGTTCTCCAGTATGGAGGTCTGAACCTGGCTGGCAGCTGAGCCCTCACCCAGCTGCTTGCTCATTCTCTGCTTCAGCATGATGGTGAAGAGAATTGGAAAAGCAAAAGCTAAAAACTTGGGGATCTGGAAAAAGACAGTTTAACAAGTGAAATAAAGCTGTATGCATGTAGAAGAATGAAGCTGGGTTAATTAATGTTGATAATATACAGCTGTGGGCTGGCTTCAGGGGCAGTGGGTTGGCTGATGTGGATAATGTGTAGCTGTGGCTGGTTCCTGCTTAGTAGTTAAATAGCTCTAAGGGATATGGAAGAGGACGCCTGGGTGGAGAAAGACCCAGAAGAAGCAGGGGGGAGTGAGAGCATGCCCCAGATATAGGATAGATAAGGAGAGGCCTGGGGGAAGCAGAGAGAAGAAGGGAGCCTGGATGAGGAAAGGTTGGCTGGAAGAGGAGCACAGAAAAAGAAGAATCTGGACACAGCAGAGGCAAGAAGCAAGGTGGACTGGTCTGAAGACAATGAAGAAACAGCATGGACAGTAGATGAACTTTTGAAAACTTATATGGAATTGGTGGCTGTGCCAGAGCAAGGTGTGGGAACTACTTATTGAAGTTAACTTGGTATGGGATGGTAAAAGCCTTGTTGCAGCCAGCTAGTTTTGATAGTGCTGTAGCACATGCTATGTGCACAAGCAAAGCAGAACAAGGAACTTATTCAGTACTTCTTTTGAGCAGGCAAATCTGTCCCCATACCCACAGACTTCAGAAAAGTTTGGGCCAAGGTCCTGATGCAAGCTTTCAAACATATCATAAAAATCAGTATACAGTCATTGAATTTCTGAAGAATTGATATTTCCAGGGAAGCAGGTCCTCAGTGCTCGTAAAAGTTACCTGGGAAGGCAAACACCATAACCATATCTCTCATCCTTTCCCTGAGGTTTTATTGCTGAGCCCAATGTTATATGGTACCACCTTTGCCCAGTTCATATCAACTGTCACAGCTGTGTCCTCTCCCAGCTTCTTGTGTACCCTGGTCTACTAGCTGCAGGGTCAAATAGGAAAAAGAGAAAGGCATGACACTAAGCACTGCTCAGCAATAGCCAAAAAATCAGTGTGTTATCAACACGGTTTTAGTTACAAATCCAGAACACAACACTGTGGGCTGCTATGGAGAAAATTAGCACCATCTCAGGCAAACCCAGTACATCCAGCTCTTTGGGTTGGTTTGTTTGCTTAATTTTTTTTTTTTTTTTTCCTAGTAAAAGTATGCTCCACAGAAGTAAACAGGAGGGAAATGAGGTGCACACAACACAGTGCAATGAGCAGGTTATTCGGGGACGTACTTAGGTATTAAACTAGTTCATAGATTACCAGGTTATGCTCTTAGCAAAGGGTCAGACAAAGGCGGTGCAACCCAATGATTAGTAGCAATAGCAACTGTCAAGTAAGGCATCAATGTTCAGCCAAAAGGGTGAAGCAGAACTTCCTTAAACACAATTAATGCAGAATAGGCCAGTGTTCTCATATGTATGTGTCACTGTTGTCTGCTATATTCTGGTAAATATTCTAGATTATATAGTGAAATTCTAATTACCTATGGATGTATTTACTAAAATAAAAATTTACCATATGATTATTACTATGCAGTTCTAACCAGTGCAACAGATACAGCATGATGAAAGAACAAACATGTTCTTCAATAAGAAAATAAACATTAGTCAGGAGAACAAAATGAAATGAGTTTACTTTTTTTTTTTTTTTTTCTTTCCCCTTAACAAGGACATATGGCAGTACAGGGAAACCAAAACTCCTTTAAACTCAGTTAACATCGAAACCCTTCTGAAAATTGTTAATGTGGTTTCCAAGCATTCAGGAACATTAGGCATTACAGAATTGGGTTGTATGTCCTTGGGGAAGGAAATTAATGGACATAAAAGACTCTCTATCTTAATCTATATATTTATAATATGTACATAGTTCTTGTCATTGCTTTAAGCACTAATGAATATTAAACAGCAGTGAAATTACAATTTACAGAACCAGCCTTCTGGGACTTTATTAAGTAGTCGTGAATTAAACCAAGACCACCTTTCTCTGTCAGGAGCTGTAAGCTGCATCTTCGACTGGTGATGTACTGTGTAGGTCATATGCTACTGCAGCTGGGCAGTGGCTCAGGGTCTGCCCCTCTGATGTCAGTAGCTTATGTCAGTTCTAAATGCCTGTTACAAGATATGAAGATCACTTTAAAGTATCAGATTCACATGTTGTGGAATGGTACATGGACATAATAGTACACAACAGGAGCAGAAGTTTTTCTGTACCCATTGGAGTAAAATTGTCAGTGGTTCTCACATATTGCTTTAATTTTCTCACTGTTGCACCAGAGTGGTCACATCTGCTGGGTAATTACTTTCTTGTGTCAGCTTCTTGCCAGCCACATGAAAACATATCCAATACGAAATAAGCAGGTATAGCTGGGAGGCAGCACCCTTGCCTGTGTGACCTATATCAGATCCCAGAAAACTGGGACCAGATACTTGGATAGCTAGTTTTGAGGGTGGAAATCAGGCTGCGATAATAGTGGCACTGGGTGGAGGGAGGTGGCTCCACCCCTGTGTCATGCACCCTCAGTCCGATTCCCAGTCCCCCTGACAGCAGCAGGACCAGCAGCAGACTCAGCACTCTGGCCAGTCCCTCCCTCCCACATTGACATCACTGCTGCACTTTCACCCTTCCTCAAAGTCTGTTAAGCTTCAGGAAGGGAAAACCCCAACAAACAAACAAACACCACCAACACCACCCCCCCACCCCCCCACCCCCAAAACCCAATTATTTTGATAAGCTTTATATTTTGTTACTTTTCTGTCTTATTTGGATTCTGGTGTTTCCCTTAACATGCAAACTGTGAAAACCTTCCAAGTACTAAAAAATGTGTTATTGTCATAGCAAACAGACAGACGTTCCCAGGCTGCCTTCCCCCTGGCTTGGACAAATGACTGCTTGAAAATGGAGTAAATTCAGTGGATGCAGAGAATGCTGACCTGTGTAACATCACACAGACATCATCAAACTTCTGTGTTCCTGACCAACTCTGGCAATTGAACTAGGAAATGAATTTGAAGCCCTCAGTGTTTCTTTTTGCTGGACGCTTTTCCAATGTACAGGATTCACCCCTATACCTTGTACAAACAATGTAATTTCTGTGGTTTGTTTACACTTCCATTTTCTCTGCAGGCATTTTTAATTACATGCACTTAATTTTTTCCTTGCTGGTTATCACTTTCATTTAAGAAGTGCAGTTCACCAACACTGCAAATACATACTTCCCTTTGCAAAGTTATGTTTGTTTTCTTATTAACATAGTTATCAGTTATACCATACAAGCCATTTGATCTTTAATTAGTCCACCTGTTAACTGCTCAAATTCATGACACTTAGTTTTACTATATTAATAATTTGATCTAGCCAGCTAGTCAAGTTGCTTTAAGGAGATGTTATTGCTAATGGACTTTTTCCATGCATTGAAATATTCTTGACATTTTTGAAAAATGGTATAGTAATTTATTATATGATTATATACCCCCACTGAAATATAATACAGATATCCAGTGGCTGTGAATCTTCTAAAATATACAGGACTTTATCAGTTCAAGTAGCTCAATAGTTCCAGAATTTGAAGAAAAGTTGGAAGTATTTTAACTACCTCCTCTATTTTCTTTCAGAAATAAGGAATCTCCTTGCTCCTTTATATACTATTTAAACTCTTTTTTTAACCTCAATATGACCCAAAATTTAGGCTAAATAATTTATATTCCGAGTCCAGCATGAATCTCATTAATTTTCATGGTGTAGCATGATTACTGCTTCTGGAGGTGCAGGATCAAAAGAAAACATACATCTTTGCTTATAAAAAGTGTGATTTCTTTTGTTTATAGTTGCAGCAAAAATCCTTGAGAATTTGCACTCTAGGACTCCAGTTAAGGAAAACAATAAACTCTGAACTGTTACTTATAAATGTATTCATTCTTTCTTCTATCAATAATTATATGAAGGTAGAGACACTTTATGTGATAAGTAATGAGTAATACACATTTCTCAAAATGTGCTATTTCTTTATGTGAAACTTTGTTCAGAAATGTTTATACAACTTGATGTATCTAAGTGGGAGAAAGATGTGGCTTATCTGATTATTTTTTCACATCAGAAAAAACAAATGATCTAACTAAATCTAACTCAATTACATTAGAAAAAATCAGGGGCACAAAAGAATGATGACACCAATGTGTTATTATGGTTAGTGTTCTATGTCTCCTCTTAAATGCTAAATTATATCCAAATGGTAGACAGTGAAAGGACTCACCACAAACTTATGTCATTTAAAATAACTATACAGATTTATAAATAAATTTCCAGTTATTTATCCATCTAGTTATTTATATCTAGATCTATATATGATCTAGAAGTGTTTAAATATTTTTAGATCTATTTAAACCTACAGATATCCTATATATCATTATTTATAGACAAATAGATGTAGAGAAATAAATACAAAAGGACATTTATAGATAAATAAAAAGAAAATTACCTCAGACACAGGTGTGTTCCTCAGCCAGGTTATTCCATTGATATTTATAGGCTCACAATTTCAGAAACACTGTTTTAAAAGAAAATTAGATCTTTTGAGGAGAGTTTGAGTCAACATATTTCGAGAAACTGTTCTGTGTTGTTATATCACGCTCTAGTTTGTAGTGAATTGAGTTCCCAGATTTCCTGTGAACTGTGGGAACTATGTGAATTAAATATATTATTGAAATTTAGTTATTAAATGTATTTGAACTTAACATATACAACCATCTGTCATTATACATGTATGTTCTATTTTCTGTAAAAAAACCCCATAGTTTTCTACTGTGGCTAATAGCTCTCATTTAGTAAATAACAAGACAAAAACACTACCAAGGGTAGCAAAAATGCAATAAGTGATGTTGTCAGTGTCCCAAAGGTAAATGAATACTGCCTTTTCCATGGTTTGACCTTTAGGCTGATTATGGATATGGTTATCTTTGCCAGGAGCGTACAAGATAGATTAAACCAAGCAGCCTTTTTAATACTGATTAATCCTGATGGAAGTAGGTTTGTTTAGTCCTAGGGAATGCAGCAAAAAGATTGGCCTTATCATCTGAGAATTTTTAAAGTTATCTTTGATGTCAGCTAGGAGGTGTTTATGTTTTTTCAGGTCACAATGTGAGAAATGCCACTTTGCCTTGCTATTAAAAATTGGCTCCTGTTTTCATGTTTGTATGTAATCCATGTAAGGCAGGTTTTGAATGATACATCCAGAGTATTTAAAAAATTCTGTTGGAAGACTAGGAATTTTTTTTTTTTTTTTAGAAAAAACTTAGACTACCAGACTTGCTTGTCTTTAATCAGAGTTCTTCCTTTAATTAAAGACGGGTTGGAAGATGACTGTCAGTTTCACAAAATATAGTAAAATTTATTCTGTGCCAAGCAATCCTGAGCAATGCAGTAAAAAAGCCTGCAGCCCTCATCTTTACTGTGTCTGTGACTGAATGATGGAATTGTTGAGGTTACAGAATGATTGAACTAGGGGAGAAGTATTATCTCTTAAGCAGACATAAATAAAAAATTTGGGTGCCAGCCTACAGAAGACTAAATCAGTTTCATGTGAATCCTGTGCTCACCAATGTAAGTCCATAGAGGGGCAAACAACATGAACGGAATATAGCCAAAGGGAATAAGTCACAGGAGAACAGGAAGCAGCAGCTGGAGCTGCTGGTGAAGGAGCACAAAGTCTGAGGAAGGCCAGAAGGGACCGATCATCACCAGGTACAGCAGCAGCATAAGCAACATGAGCAGTGTGTTGGCAGCAGCTGGGAGGTCAGGACAGAGACAAGACAGATTTGAATGGCAGGGGACTAGTGCTGCCAGGTGGATGGACAAGAGGATGCAATCACAAGTTGTCTGCCACCTAGGCTGATTGAAGGCAACATTGGGATGAAATGCAAGCCATATGGCCAAATTATATTCTTCTTTTGTCAGTAGTTGCACACATACCTTGCTACTGACAGGTGCCATATGAATGTAATAAAGCAGGGCACTGCTAGCCCCACATATATCCCATCAATGTGATTCGTAGTGCTCTTTGGGATTCCATACCCATACAGAATTAAGTATTCTGTAGTAAATGTATTCTTGTTTCCTAAGCTTTCTCTCTATTCCCCCTTTCTCTGGTGAAATTCGGTAGCAATCTTTTGCTCCAATGCAGCTGAATCAGCTTCATCTGTTCTCTTCTTTACCCCTTTACACTTTCTCTTTCTGCCCTACACTGTCTTGATATTTTCAGTTCTTCATCAGTTAAATCTTTCTCCTGCTCTGTTTTCTTCTCTGATGTCTTCATAGATATATTTGTAGCTTTTCCTTTTCACATGCACTTGCTGTCTTACTGTGTGTGTGAGAGGGATCAAATGCAGCAGTAAGTTTTCCTGTGCAAACTGGCCTCCTCAGCAATCTTTATTCAACACACTATATCTCTAGTATTAAAAAGCCTCTTTAGTTTGTCATTTTGTCACCCAGGAATTGACACATGCATGTATCTAAGAAAGTAATCCTTTCAGACTTAGGAGAGTAAGTGGGGACTTCTTCAAACACTAAGAGGGATAAGTAAATAGAGAATCTCTGTAGAGATAAATATAGTTACAGTACATGACTAACTAAGTCTGAAGAAGGTAGATTTGAACTAAATGAAAGAGGGGAAACATTTTTAAATCCTAGACAAAGCAAAAACCTGTGCTGCTTGTTTCTTTTCTCTGTGCTAATTAGAAGTGGTAGAACCTGAGCCAGGAGCAGGAAAATTACTATTTTTGGGATGCTAGCTTGAAAGCAAGGCAGGAAATAACTACCTAAATATTAAGTGGCCCAATCAAGACCACCACTGCAAATAAGAGTTCTGACAGGAATGTGCACGATACTCAGGGAAAATAATTTTTTAATTTGAATTCAACAGTATTTGTACTGAAAACCTGATTGCATGAGTCAGACTCATTAATTCAGAATACATAAATCTGTTATGCATGTTCACTCAAAACACCTGGAATTTAAAGGACTAAATATTTGCACAAACTTGAGCCATGGAAGAAGCATGGGCAAGAATTCTTGACAAAGGTGACTGCTGAATAACAAATAAATACTAGGAAACTGCAGTCTGTTTAACAAATCATTCCTGAGAGAAAAAAGTGGTAACATTTTTCTACTGTGAATTGTTTCCTAGAATCCAATTAGAGTGTCTTATGATGCTTGATGATTATTTAAAATGCCAGTTAACAGTGCTCTAGAGGTTAGGCTTTCATAACTACAGTAGCTTATGTCCCAAAAGTTGTAAAACACCATTTTGTGCATACCTTTTGGAGCTTCCTGTTCAAAATGTGAGCCTGTGTACAGCCAAACTGTTTTCAAGGGAGCTAGAGATTTCGGCAGAGTGAATTATATAGATGGGGTATGTGTAGTTTGCACACAACACAGGTTTCAGCACAGACAGCTAGATGAGTGTTCATGACGGTAAGAACTAGTCTTCTGGTTATTAGGAATGACAACTTTTCTCAGCAAGATACAGACAAAAGTGAATTAGGTTCATGTTATATGGCACCTAGAAGATAAGAGGAAAGTGAAGGAGAAGTTAAAACAATTTATGGTTCTGGGCAGTGAGGAGAGGCCTATTGAAAGCATTGCCTCTGTCATTCTTTTCCTTTCTTTCAGATGTTTAGATTAACATGAATTAGGATTTAGAGTACAAACATCTTTTCCTCATCCCTATTTCAGTTATGATTTAGTAATGAATCACTGCTGCCTTCTGCTCCATGGCTTTATTTTCCTTAGCTCTAACAGGTATTCAAAAGTAACTGCAAATTAGTGAGACAATCTGAAACACTCCATGTTATGAGAAATGTCTTTTTAAAAAGAGTTTTGTTTTGTTTGGTTTGGTTGGTTGGTTGGGTTTGTTTGTTTGTTGGTTTTGGGTGGGTTTTTTTTTGGGGGGGCGGTATTTTGTTGTTGTTCTGTACTGCTCACAGCTGACCCATCCTTGGGCATTCATCTGAGCATCTTGGTTACAGAGATGATTTTTTTTTCCCCTTTTGTTGCATTCCTGTCATTCTCAGCCCTGAAGAAAATGGAAAGATCAGGGAAAACACTAACAGAACTTCAACTTCAGCGAATAAGCAAAAGAATGACAAATGCCTTATGACAGCTAAGGTCTTCCTTTTTTTAAGAACACAGTAGCTATATTTCAGGCATGAAGACTTGGCATATAATCCAGCATCTGGAAACCCATTGAAGAAGGGTTAATTTTCTTGTTTAAAAAATTAAGAAAAAAAGAAAAAGAATATTTATTTACATAAAGGTTTTACAAGCTTGTTTCGTTCTTTTTGTCATCCATAGCATACAAAGGAAAAAAACAAAACAAAACAAAACTTTTTTTTTGCTAATGAATTCTAGGTTAAAACCTAATAAACATACCTCATTTTAAACATATGTTGAAAAGACTTCTTACTGATACCTACCAAACTTCATTTGAGTCACATTATTAATAGAATGTGGACTATGGTGGATATGCAGAGGGTTAGGATGAGACAATCAGAGGTGCTATCAGACAGCAAGTAAGCAAAACATCCTTAAAAGTAAAGCTTTCAAAATGATGTCACTATTTCTAGTAGTTGAATTCTGGAAATAAATATTTTTTCAAGGATGTATATGTTGGGAAACGTGAAGGCTGACTTCAAAGACTCATTGTATGAAGAAAAATAAAACTGCCATTTATCTTGATGTATGTGTGACTGTACAGCTGACTTTAAGCTTAATTTTTTAATGGTGATAATACATATGGGAGTCACTCATTCCTCTGAGAGCACTACTGATTAGTTTTTTTTTTTTTCTAACAGCACATTACCTGAACAAGAGTGGAATGTAGAAAAAGTAAGATAACTCCACTCTACTGAGCTGCATGTTCCAACTTTCTCAGCATTTCAGTTATTCATGTTATGCATATAAAAATCAGTTATTTGCATTAATACAACATTCACATTTAAAGAATAAAGGTCATTGTCAGATATATGCTGTGTATTTAATTGGGAAATGTGAAGAAATGTGAAGACCCAACACACTTTCTGGTGGATTATGAACAGGTTTTAGGAGCATAAGGGTGGTTGTGGACAGTTCTTTCAGCATATAAAATTGTTATGAAATGCAGTGACCAAATTGTCTTCTCTAGCAATGATACGTTGCTTCAAATTAAAGCAAAAAGTGGAAAGATTGCTAAACCCAGTACCATAGCAGTTCTACAACTCTCCTCATGAGAGAGTAAGATTGAATATGTATACACAATAAAGATAAAAAGGTAAAATGGGCAACAATTACAATATTTTTTAAGGTCAGACTCTTAAGTCAATTAGTCACTCAGAAAATTTTATCTGAATGAATATCCCACACATTAGGTATAACAAGACACTTTTTTACATTATCTACATATGTTTTCTGCTGTGCTTTATTGCCTCACAGGAAGTGCTCAAAATCTGACTGAATACAGTCTGTTTGCAGCAGAAGTTACTAATTCAGTTCACAGTGTAGAAATGGCTGTCATTTTCCCCCTGCACTTTTTAGATGGCAGAATACCAAGAACAAACTGTTGCTGAAAGGTAGTAGAACAATCATGAATGGCAGTACTGCTGACCCAGCTTTGAACCACAAGTCTAAGGGAAGTTATATGCTAGCAACTGCTTAGAAAACATTGGTTTAATTCTGTATGAATCACTGAATCTAAAAGCAGACACAGAAAGAACCATCATGTTTTGTACCCCTTCTGTACAAAAAGATTCCATGATATTTTAACTATTGGACAAACTAAACAGGTAAAATGTGCAAGTACTTGAATTGCATATCTATTTTCAAAATTAACAAGTTTATCAAGCAATTTTGATGACTATTACAAAGTCTGAGTAAAGTTAAAGCTCATATTCAAGTTTTATGGATGCCATGTTACATTTTTTTACATGAAGTGAGTTGATGCAATGTGTGCATGTGTGTGGAAAAAATTGTCTGAAAATTTAGTAAACTGCAGTTTAATGTGAGGAGTTAGTAGGGAAGACATTTACAGCAGAATAGTATTTTAGATTGACTAAAACTCATTTCACCACTTGTTAAGATATATGTGTATATTTATGAAAAAAAAATCAGCATTTTTTATTATTTGTAATCATTTATTTGCATCATAAAATTTCCTGTAGATTGGATTTTGTTAAAACCTTGAGTGACCTCAGAGTGGAAAAAGAAAAATATGTGGTCCATGCTACAGACAAGTTACATTCTGACAAGTGTAGCTTGGACAAAAATGAAAGCAGAAACTGCAGTTCAAATACTGTATCAAATTATATACAAGTATTATACATTTTTATATATATTTATAGCTTCACAACAATCTGTATGTTTTAATGACTGTTCTCTCTGGGTGCATTTTATCTTTACAGAACACTGCAAAATCTTTTTAGAAGACTTTGATCAGAACAGACTTTAAAAAAAAAAAGACACAGATATTTCATAACAAAAGGCTGGTAGTTATATGAAGGTTGTTATATGTTTTGTCAATTAAGTTAATTTGTGTGAAATGTATCTGATTGGTTTCCAGGAACAATGAATGTCCCCAAGGAAGCTTAGAGACAGAAATTTTAGTATTACAGAAGGAGATTTAGAAAGCAGATAGGGAAAAAAAGAAACAATCCAAAGAAAGCTTTCAAAAAAGTCAGGAAATACAGATAAAAAGAGAAGGAGAGTTATCAACCATACATGCTAATTCTGATGTATTAATCATGGTTACTGTTTTGTCGATCCTTAATACAAAGTAACTGAGAAACCTAAATAAAAGATGTTTGTGACTGTCCGAGCTCTTATGGTTAGTACAAAAAGGGTGGTGATCAATGATATTTAACAGGATATTTGTAAGTGCGGGAAGTAAATAAAGGTTATTTAAAGTTTCCTGGACTCAATAGAGAAATGGCACCTGACCACAGTAGACTGACTAGGTTAGTGGCAGCTCTGGCTGCAGCTTCTGTTGGGAAGATTGTGTTCAGAAACAAAGTAAAATGGCTTTCAGCATCCTCAGCACTCACCAGCCATGGGATATTGGCAGAGCAGGAGTGAATCTTTAAGTCATTCAGAAGATTTTCATTGTATAGTCTAAAAGAAAGAAATTTCTGACTGATCATCTACCCAACTTACCTGTCCACTAGTGAAAACAGCCAAACAGTCCTTCTACAGCAGGAAGATTGAACAGAAAGAAGCATAAAACAATAGAAATTTGAACACATTATAATCATCATTCTACCATTATTCTTATTTTCATCATCATTATCATAATGATCAGTTATTATTATGTTCAAGGGTTTATTTCATTTTCACATTTGTGAGGCTGAAATAGTGAAATGAAGCAGGAAGATTGCTTGGTAATCAAAGCAGAGTAATGAAAAGACAGTATACAGAAGTAAAGTTTAAATATTCCTGACACAATGGCTAAACAAAGTATTAAAATGGTTTAAAATGTGAATAGCATGGGGAATATTGTGAATTGAGGACTCCAATCAACGGACTCCAACGCTAAACTGAATCTGAAGTGGACTTTCAGAACCTGGTGACAATAATCGTCTTTGTCTTTTATACCTGAATCCTGTCAAAGTGCATTTTTCTTTTGCTGATCTTTCATAGTGGAAGCTGATGGGTCTTTTTCAGTACTATTATTCCATCTTTTCCTGAACTAGTGAAAGGAATAGTGGAAGTGATTTGCCAAGAGGTATTTGGTTTCTCTCTCTTTGGCTCCTTATCAGATTTCCTTTAGGTGTCATTTTCCCTTATTGGCTGAAGTCTGTTCTAATACTTAATTTTTAAGAAACCACCCTTGAAAGACATTAGAGCAGAAAAATAGTTGTCACTGCTCTTGTGGTCATGAGACCACACAGCTTTTATGTGATGTCAAAGACGTACAGTTTCCAGAAAGAAGTAATGTTCATGAAAAAATGTGCTTTAGAGTACCCATGTTGAGGCTTATCATTCACCTCAGGGAGAATATTTTTTATTTGCCAACTCCTTGCAGTCAAATCCTTTGAACACATCCACCTACCTTATTTACCTAATAAAACCCAAGCAACCAACCAAACTGAAAGGGTTTTTGGGAGGAGTGCAGATGAAAGTAAATAATTTTTACATTTGCATTACTTCATAACAATTTCAAAATAATTTAATAACTTATAATGGTACTTACCTACCTGATTTATTCTCTACCAGAATCCTTTGCTAATTTTGAAGTTTTAAAAACCCAGATGTTTGTGATCAAGTTAATTCATGCGTTGTGGACTGCATATTTCCCTCACTTATTTTATTCATACAGTCAGCAACATTGCCCAGATAAGAAAATCTTGGTGGAAGTAAGATGGATTTATGTGGCAGAGGTGTCTCAATACCTTGAAAAGAGAAAATAGAGATTGAGAATCATATTCATAGGAATAAATTGGCATCTGCTGCTGCAGAGCTGGTAGACATCTCCCCTTTATTTCTGACACTTGACTAGACCTTGAAATAAAAAATAATGAGCACCTTTTCAGTTAAATGTTTGAAGGAGAATATAAAGAGTAAGTGAGAACTGTGAATGTGAGACTGACTAGAACAACCAAACTGAAAAGGAAAGAAAATCCTTAAACCCAAAACAGGGAGAAAAACAGAATATAGGAGGGATAATAATATTTCTATATAAACACCATGCATACATTTTCCCTAAACTCCCTTAAAGGTTAAAAAAAAAGGAAGAAAGAAAAAAAAAAAAGGAATATTTTCCAATGACAGAACAAAGAGAAGATATCGACAGCAGAAGAATAAGAAAGAAAACCATATTAAGAGGCACAAACATTCCCTACCGGACTGACACACGGCAGTGGTAATGCATTTGGGCTCAGCAGAAGGTATTAGTGCAGCCTGAAAGATACTTGTGATGGCAGTTTAAACAAAGCAATGCTCTTTCACCTGAATTCAATATGCAGCTACTAAGTAGCTAATCTTCATGACTGTCCTCTTGCAAAACCTGTAAATGCATGGATCTTTCATGTATTGATGAAGCTGTATATTTTGCCACCATGATACAGTGGTTACTGCTAAGGAGGCTTGGTTGGGGTCCAAAATACTCTTGTGCATGGTTCAGTGTTTTGTTTCTGAGTAAAGGTTATTGTTTTACCTATGCACTTCAGTCATAGGCAGAAAAAGTATTTATGAGTTAGTAACTGTCAATATCCAATTAAGTACACTTGCATGAAATTTACCAAAGTAGTGAACTTGCAGTGGATCAGTAACCCATCTTCTGTACCTGTGCAACAGATGCTGCACCCATTGCTGGTTCCTGTATGTGAAGGGCTTTAGATGAACATCCCTCTAATTTCTACATTCCTGAGTCATACCTTCTGTTGTATGATAATAGATATTGATTTTACTGTTATCAGGCCAAGTGTGAGGTGGTGTGATGCTGTGGCATTCTGCTCATCACACTTGCCAAATAAGATTCTTAGAAGGAGCTAGTTTGTGAATAGGCCTGAACATGCCACCTTTATTAACGACTATAAACTTACTGATTTCATCTAACGGACTATGTTTTCCTGCTTTCTTAACATCAGAAACAAAAACATTTGTATTCAGAAATACTCACTTCTTTTGACCCACTTTTTGTTCAATAATGTTGGTTATTTCAGAATCAGTACTGTCAGTCACCAGGCTACCTTCCAACTGCCTATTAGTCATCTGAAGTTTCTCTTCATTGTTTGGGTTGTTTTTTGTTTTTTTATAAACAATCATAGTTTGTTTCTACATGTGAACTTGTCTTTAATATGCTTAAGGACTGTAGGAGATGTCATTTGGTTTATAAATATCCCTTAATTTTTGTTCAGTTTGCTCAGTGTTCCCTGCTGTCTTTGACAAAAGCTGTTAACTATTCCCAGAGCTGCACTGACACTGTCAGTGATGCTAGCGCAAAACACCAACAAGGAAATAAAAATAACATGATTCTCCCTGTGTTTTAATTCAGTTGGAAATCGGGGAGATAGTAGCAGGGTGGGAAATCAATGAATGCCAAATGGAAGAAGGCTACGTGGCTCAGGGGGGAAATATTTGCAGTTTAATTGTAGGCGTTAGGATTGAAGGGATTAAAACTGTTAGGTACTGAAGAACTGAAATCGGTGGGAGTTAAGGGCAATCAGCACCTCCCTGAGCTATTCACCACATCTTAAAATCAGACCACAGACCAGAGCTGATGCTTTAGGCTGATCTGTCATGCTCCAGGATAAGGCAGCTCTACCAATACAGCATCATAAATTGAAATAACTGTACTTGCATCCTCAACACTTCCTAAACAATTCAATTATTTTACAGAGAAGTATACTACTAATAAGTTAGACTTCTCAGTGGTGTATGCTAATTTTTATTCTTGTTGCTCCCTATGATATTTTTGTTTCAGAAGTGCTAATCACTCTGGTGGTCAGTAATTTAGTTATTTAAAATCTGCTTTTAACAGAGAAAAAGCTAAAGGTGGGTGACAGTCAACATAAAAATCTAAAATGCAATTTCATACAAATATTTTAAGAAACTATTTGGCTGATCCTTTTTCTAATCAAACATTATACAATGCTCACTATTTTTATAAATTTTTACTTTTCAAGTTTTTCAAAATGAATAATAAAGTTTTAAATGACAACAAAACAGACCAGTTCAGAGATCCCTGAACTTACAGTTGGTCTTTCAGACAAATCTGTGCTTGTACAGTCTCTGTAAAGATTCTTTTTACTTGTCTTATCATTATATATAGTTTAAAGTTGGAAACCTGTGTTTTTCTAGCACTTTTTTCTGGGTTTTGGAGGGAGGGGTGTTTGTTTTTTTAATGAGGACTTAAAAATCATCCCATCTTTTCAGAAGATTTGTTTGAGCTCATAGTTAAATTTCCACAGCTCCTCTCCACCAAATACCATAAACATTTAAATAAATAAATAAATAATAAATGCATGTTCTGCAAATGTTTTACTGAAAAAGAAATAAAATATAAATTATGGATATGTCCTGGCTCAGAAGAGTTCACCAGAGATGACTGCATTTACCCCTCCCAATTTTCTCCCAGGAATGCCTGAGGCACAACTCCTGTCTATTTTTCTAGGTCCCTACAGAAAGCCCAGATATGTTTTTGCTCTGTTTGCTGTAAAGTGCTCAAGAATAATGGAACAGCAGAAAGCAACCTGACAAAACTGAGCATTGCAGGTCATTTAAAATACTTTCCTTGGTGGATGGAGAGTGGTGTTTTACTGGAAACATCTAAAGGAAAGAAAAAAAGCTCCATTAGGGAAAAAAAAAAAAAAAAAAAAAAAAAAGAATGTATCTTTTATAGCTAGTTATACCTGAAAGACAAGGCCATCTTTGCAGAAGAAAGAACAACTATTATTTATTTGTATTCTTTTCTTAAGTAAAAGAACAGATTAAGAAGTAAAAACAGAATTTAATGAATAGATCCTGATTGTCATTGCAATATAATGAGGAATAACAGACCTCTGGTACATACAGTACCAAATACTTGCTAATAATACCTTTAATTTTTACAAAATCAAAGGAAGTTGCTGCATCTGATTGGATTGAGGTAATTTTTATTTGCTCTAATACAGTCTTCCTGAGAGGTCTTTGGCTAAATTTTAGAATGCAGAAATCCCAGTCAGGATCTGCATACTTGCAGTTTTTGATAAGCTGGACCCATTTTCAAATTGAAAATTTGATGTGGTTCTTTCTGTGTATTGACTTTTAGCTTCTCTTTTCTATTTAGACTATATACTTTTTGGGTCTTAGAATGCCTCAGAATATGTAATAATTACTGAACCTGAAATGATAAGGGTTCTTTTAAATTATTATTTGGCCTTTTTTTTTCTGAATGCTGGATATCTTAAGTAATTAAAATGAAATAATAATTTTGAAACATAGACAAATCATTCTTGTTGGCTATTAAATTTTCTTGAATAATTCTCCTTAATAATAAAATTCAGTGTTCCAAATATTTTTAAGGCACAGATATCACACTACTCAGTATGATTTTTAAAATATAAAAATACACTTACAGAGGCATTTTTTTTGAACCTGGAAAACAAAATATCTGTGATACAGAAGAAATTCTTTCACATTACGTTGTTTTTGTCACAAGTGCTCTTGTACATATGTTTTTGGTGTTCTTTCTTAAGTCACAGTACATGTTGCCTGCAGGCTGTACAGCAATGCAGCTAATGGAGGTATCAACCTGCAGAATGAATACAAACTGACCGTATCGGCTTTACAAGAACACTAAGAGACCAAGAGACGGAATATAAAAGGCAAAGGAACACCAGAGAAGCAACTGAGGGTTTTTTTTGCCTGAATTTGCCACTGACTTTCATGGAGCCTTGTCCATATTTCAGCTCCCTTGAATAAAAAACAGAAGAAATAGTAATTGACCAATACTACATTATTACAAAACTATATGTAATACAGTAGTATTATGTGCTGAATTGGATAATATTTGTTAAAACATTTGAAAGAAGTTGGAGATGCAGGTATATTCAGGTATACAAGGGGTTATTTTGGTCATCACATTCAGTCCATGGTGACATACAGACATGTAACACATTGTCTGGAAGTCAGTATTTCATATATCCCATAAATTAGTAAATATTCCCCTACATCCTATGACAAGCAACTATTATATGCATATAAAACAGAAACAAAAACTACAACACACTTCAGGAAGAGAACAGGGATTTTGATATCTGCACAAAATAAGATTATCCTAGGAATCGGCTGTATGCATAATCCTACAGGGAAATGCAAAATCTGATAGTTTAACTGAGGGAGACTCTGGTTTCATCTGATTTGTAATCTTAAACTTTAGTATGTGAGGAATTCACACTATTAAGCAGATAAAGATTACCCATAAACCCATGATAATTCCAAGAGGAATTATTCTAAATTATATCTCTCTGTGGTCAGTCTCCAGGGTGTCCTGGTTTAGGCTGGGATAGAGTTAATTTTCTTCTTAGTAGTTGGTACAGTGCTGTGTTTTAGATTTAGTATGAGAATAATGTTGATAACACACAGATGTTTTAGCTGTTGCTAAGCAGTGCTTACTCTAATCAAGGACTTTTCCATTTCCCATGCTTTGCCAGTGAGCAGGGGCACAAGAAGCCAGGAGGGAGCATGGCCAGGACAGCTGACTTGAACTACCCACAGAGATATTCCATACCATAGAATGTAATGTTCAGTATATAAACCGAGGAGAGGTGGCCAAGAGTGGCTGATTGCTGCTTGGTTACTGGCTGGGCATCAGTCAGCTGGTGGTGAGCAATGTATTGTACATCACTTGTCTGTCTTGGGTTTTCTTCTTCTCTCTTCTTCTTATGTTTCTTTTCATGATTATTATTATTCAGGTAACAAGCAATAGGACAAGATGAAATGGCCTCAAATTGTGCCAGGGGAGGTTTGTATTGGATACTAGGAAAAAAAATTCACTGAAAGGGTGGTCAAACAGTGGAACAGGCTGACCTAGGATATGGTGGTATCACCAGCCCTGGAAGCATTTAAAAACCACATAGATGTGATGCTTAGGGACATGGTTTAGTGGTGGACTTGGCAGTCTGAGGTTTATGGTTGGACCTGATGATCTTAAAGTTCTTTTCCAACCTAAATGGTTCTATGATTCTATTATTATTCCTATTATATTTTTTTCCAATTATTAAACTGTTTTTATCTCAGTTCATGGGATTTAACTTTTTCTGATTCTTTTCATCCGGCATGTGTCTGTGGTTTGTGGGTGTGGGGGTGTAATGAGCAAGTGCCTGCGTGGTACTTAAGTGCTGGCTGGGGTTAAACCATGACACAAGACTAAACAACAGGGTATAACAGTAACTGTCTCGTAGACAAATACGTATAGATACTGAAAACCAGATCAATTATATATATGTCACTCCTGAAACACTAACATTTTTGAGTCTATCCATGCTTTAAAATGTTTCAAATGATAGTAGTCCCAGTGATATATTTAACCTTTCTTACTGTTAATTTAGACTTTTTTTCCTGAAGTTAATTCAACTCTCCTTTGTCATTTAATGTCATTATTCCTTCTCTCCTTCAAAACACCTTTTATATACTCAGAGATCATCATCATGTTTATAAACCTAATACACCTATTTTCTTCAGCCTTACCCATTCTTGTGTTTCCAGGACCTATTTTCACACTTTTTACTGTTTCATGGACTATAAGCAATTGAATCAAAGATGCTTAAAGCTGGAGATAGTATCCCAGCTGAGACATTACTAGCAATTAGAAGAGAAAATTGTGACTTCAGGGTTTTTTGCAGGTAATAGTCCAGTTCTTATCTCATTAAGTTAAATGAGAATTCATCATTATTGTGATATTGTTGATTGATGTATGCTGTCACTGTAACTCCGTTCACCACCCTTTTACCAGCTTTTGCAATGTTGCTGCCTAGACAGGTTTCCCACAGCCTGTGGCTGTGCAGACACTTACATCTAATTGTGTGTAAATCTTTGTATTTTTCCTTACTAGATTACACCCTATTTTTTTCACATGGTTTCTTATATTTGTCAAGATTATTTAGGTATACACTTCTGTCCTCTGATATTTTTGCACTTTGTCAGAATTTAGTTTCATTTGTGATTTTGATTATCAGGGTCCTTATTCTTTCACTACAGTTATCCAGTGGTACCAGACTTCAGAACCTTATTTGATATATTCTATTTCAAGAGAGTGTTACTGTCTGGAAAACACTCTTGCCACTTAGTTGTTCACCTGATAACAGTTTCATTTTCCTAGCTTTCTTATGAAAATCCCGTATAAGAGTGGCAAAAGCTTTCTGCAATGAAGATATGTAATATCTAACACTTCCTTTCTATTCACAAAGTCTATTACCCTGTCATAGAAGGAAATTAGCTTCATTTGATACAATCTACACTTAACAAATTCATGTTGGCTTTTACTCTACCATGTAGATAAATTTGAAAATTTATTTTAGACTGAGTTTTATTATTTGTCCAAGGCTGAAGTTAACCTGCTAGGACTACACATTTCTGATTTCTTGCCTTTCTTATTTTTAATGACAAATTGTCTTTGTGTTTTTCCAGTTCTCCAAAATTTCTTTGGTACTTAAAGATACTTGCTGACAGTTTTAGGATTTCATTAACAGCTTGTTTTAGCATAAATAGTTCATCAGCTTCCACTAAGTTGAAGTTGAAGTAAGATATGCAAATATGATGCCTAATATTTCCAATCCCTGTTGTAACCTGAGTTCATATTCCTCTATTAAAGATGTCAGTGACTTTTTAAATGAAGACTGAATTGGAAAAGGTATCAAATTGCTTCCCTTCCCAAAATCATTGCTTGATATTTTATACTTCTCTTTCTCCTCTACCCAGCAGTGAGACATTTAATTCCTAGGTCTTCCTTTTATAATGAGGTTGGAATTATTGCTTTGTTTATTTATTTGCAAATGTTAAAGGTCTCACTGATCAGCAATAACCAATAGTGTTTTATTTGCAAAGCTGCAGTGCAATTTATTATAAGTTGCTGTACAAGTAATGTTAGAAGAAAAAGATATGTAAAGTACCATTGGAAAATCAAGCTGACTTGTCAGATGATCCCTTTATCTATAGATGCCAATGGCAGCAGAATACCAATATGACTTTTCAAAGAATAATTATGACAGTAGCAAAGGGACATGTCATATCCCCCAATGCTCTGTGCATGCAGAGGTCTCTCAGAAATCTCCCCTACCTGGATGTCTGCTGAAGTACCAGTACATTTAATGCTATAGTAATGATGTGCTTCCACTGCCTGGCACCTGTGGGCAAACAGTCTTGAAAGTCGTCCCCAGCTGCACCTTGCAGCACGCTTACATACTCACTGTCTAGACTGACAGGAAATCCCGTTCTGAAGGCAGCTTTGAAACGTCCCTGTGCAGAATGTAGTGGTACTCTTGTGAGTGTGCATGTGAAAACAAGTGTAGTGTGCATGGAATTGATAATATGGATTAATTTTACTTTAAAAGGAATTACAGACGGAGGAGAGCATCAGAGATTGTGTGCAGCCTGGCATGAAACTGAAATTAAATGTTCTTGCTGCAGGAAATATTTGTCTAGTGTGAGCTGACCACCAACAACTGGTATTGCTGTTGCTAGGAGCTATCAAAAGAAATGTCACTCTTCACAGCAAGTGATGAAATTTGACATATGGCATCAAAGCATCATTAAAACTACACCTGCTGCAGAGGAGGTTGTGTCTTTCAGGAGAATTTCAAGCAGAAAATGTTATTCTGAGAATGCAAAAGTACCTGCCTTATTTTCTTCATTTCTTAGTAGGTATTTAAGAAGCAGTAAAAAATAGGAAAAATGGCGAGAAAAAGAATATGAAGAAATATTCAGACCTCTTGTTTCTCAGTGTTTTATGGAGAAAAAATAAGAAATTGCCAACAGCATTTCTTTATAAAGTCTACAATAATAAATGCAGTTAATGATGAATCATTAATTCAAATAGCTGAAATGGTTCACTATTTTTCTCAAAGTTTCAGTGCTGTATTCCCTAGCTACTGCTTTAATGAAACTTCTCCATTACTTTTGCTAGTATTTTAATGTGTGAGTATTGTAGATTTTGGTAACAAGCCTGAAATCATTTGATGTTCAGTTTGTCATATACACATTGACCTATGTGTAAGAAAATTATTGTTGATTTCAGTTAAAGTCAGCATTTCACTTTCTGAGTGGTCACTGAATTTGCACTTTAGGAGATCTCTATTTCAAGGTATTTGAGATTTCTTTTGCAATCATATTTGTCATTTTATTCCTGAATTAGAACAGAATTTTCATATCTTCTTCTATATTTCAGCTCATACAGCTCATACTCTTTTTTTCCAGATAAATAAATAATCACATAAAGCCACATAAAGCCTTGTTTATTGCCTGTGCAGCTTTCTTGGGAGTTATTGCTAGAAATTAATATACGTTCAGAAAGGGTTCAAATAAACCTTTGAATGTAAAAATCTGAATTTGCTGTAGAAAGGATTTTTATAAAATTGTAATGTGCTGGGAAGACTTAAAAACAAAACGCGTCAAAAATATAAAAACAAAAAAAAAGGAAAAGAAAAATAATAACACTGCGTAGTTAGTGGTAACAAAAAAAAAAAAAAAGATGTGAACTATTACTAATTATTTTGCTTCACTGAAATGGATATATTTAGGATATCATTCACATTTCTATCTCTTCTCCTCTACAGTTTTCCATGGGTTAGCTGACTAGGGGCTTCTAAACTGTGTTTCGTTACTAGCTTTGTCATAAGCTCCTAGGTAAGTGTGGCCAGATCTTTCCCCCTGCGTTTCATTTTGCCAATCTGCAGAACAGTGGTAGTATTACTAAAGTGCAAGGTATTACTATTGGTGTTTCTATTTCATTCCTTTAAGCTATTGTATTTTGAACCTTTCTATAGACGTTGCGTATATTGACTTGTGTTTATATACATATGTGCTATTGTAATTGAGGAACCATTCATGAGATAACACTCTTGTCCACAGCCCCACAGTGTAATAATGCTGAAGCCAATAAGAAGATAGCAGACTTGTACAATTCTGCTTTCTCACAAAGAATACAAATTTTGTTTCCCCATGAATCTGTCTCAAATGCCGAATTTCAGAGTGGCTTTAAAAAGGGGAAAGGGACTCCTAGAACTGATTCAGTCAGAGTTTGCAGAGTCAACCTGTGGTAAGAATAGGCAAGGATTTCTACACCGGTCCTTCTAATGTGCATTTAAAATCTAGTTTTTCACTACAGGAAAATGCAGGAAATGCAGGAAAGTGACTGTATACATCCTCCCACCAAAACTCTCCTCCTTGTCATAAAAAAAAATAAAAAAAAAATCTCAATGTTTGATTACATGTAAGATTGCTCTTATAAGTCAAGTTGAATGAACCCTAACCATATATATATATATATATATTTTTTTTTTTTTTTAAAGAAAAGATAATGGATTCTATTAACATGTTTTGAAGTGGCTACTTGCTTTCACAGTGTATGTACTATGCACACAGTAGCTCTATCAAAGTTTTAACTTGATATTTCTCTTTTGTAACAGGCAAATATATAGCTACAGAAAGTGATTTGTTAATCACACTCTTGAGCTAATTTACAACAAAGATGTGAACATAAAACAAGATACATTTCAAGGACGTGAATAGAATAAGAATTATATAGCTGGCAAAACACCACAAAGACTTTTTCAAATGACTTGAAAGAATGCTGTAGATACTATGTAACTCAGGTAGAGGACTTTAAACTCCTGCTGCCCAGCATTACAAAGGGTTCAACAGCAGCATGGTTTGTTTGTTTATTCATTGTCATTTTCAAGAGAGTCACCCCGAGAAAGAGGGTTGCAAATGTGTTTGGGATTGTTGTTTTTTTTCTCCAAATTTGGCATAAAGGTAAAAGTATGCAGAACCAGACTAGATCTTGTCACCTCTCTGTCTTATTTTCCAATACATCAATGAAATTTGTAATGATTTACTAATGAATGTCCATTCACTGCTTTGAATTTCAACTGCTTCTTTAGGATTAACATCCTTTTAGAGGAAAACTTCATATACACAGTTTTAGAGATGTTCTTCCTGCATTCAAATGAACCCCAGTCTGAGTTAAAATAATTAAAATTACCTTCTTAACCCCTAGTAACTATTTATTGGTGGACTAATTCTGTGAATGTTTTCTTGTGATATCTTAATTTGCACTTTCTCT